>NW_020954576.1:42037516-42216837 GCF_900497805.2 Vombatus ursinus
ACACACACACACACACACACACACACACACACACACACACACACACACACACGCCTTTATGATTATTGTTCCCAGCATCTGGCTATGACTGCCAGCCCCATTGCTTCTTCCTTAAAATACACAGAGAATCTGGATTGCCTGTGACAATTAACTCTTGATAGAAGAATTATACCCAAGTGATTATGGTGCAAAATCCTGAGGATGGTTTTACGAGAGAGATTAACGGTGTGAAATTGGACCGAGCCACATTAATCCTGTTATATTTACATTGTGTGTTATGTAAACCAGGCCCTTCCTTCCTCTTGGTGCCAGGGTACATGCCTGGAGCAGGAAACAACTGGTCAAATCCATCTGTTTTTCTCTGCCTCCCTCTCCCCACCTGCCCCCATCATTGGAAGGGAAAGAGCTCACAGCCACCCCTTGGGCGTGATTCATGTGGTGTCAACAGCGCCTTGGCTCCTCCAGAAAGGAACCTAGGCCTGTCAGAGTGGGAGGATGCCTGTCCACACTCTGGAAGGAGGAAAGCAGGGAGTTTCTATTCCCAGCACCACTACTGAGTCATTCTGTGTCCCTGTCAATGCCACCTCAATTCTTCTGGAAATACTCTCCCCAGCTGCTAATCCGGACACTTCTGGGGGTTCCGCCAGCCAGCTATGGGCCCTAACACCTGCCCTGTAGTGGGCTCAGTTACATTAGCAGGGCATGGTGAGATCAATGGAAAATAAGCCAAAAAAGCACCCCTGCCCTTGGGGAACTGACACCCTGGTGTGTCAGTGAGCCAGGCAGCAAGGCCTCAGAAACAACTGAAGGATGCTTTTCAAGGAACAAGATAACCAGCCAAGGCAAATCAGGTTACCATCCTCATCAGGATATACTGCTAGGCATGTTGTGAATACAGTTCAGCAGATACAGCAAGCCACTAATCCAGGGTGCGTCACTTTACTTATCAAGGCCTCGGTTTCTTGATCCAAAAATCAGTGGATTGGGTACATGATCTCTAAATGGAGGAGCTATACAGCATAGTGGGAAAAGAACAGGAGAGGGCGTAATGAAAAAAGCACGGGAAATGGGACCTAAGTTCAAATCTTGTCTCTGATACTTACTTTGTGGCTTTAGAATCAGATGGGTAATATTTGTAAAATGTTTAGCAGAAGGCCTAGCTCACTTGTTGTTTTCAGTCATTTCCAATTCTCTGTGACCCTATTTGGGGTTTTCTTGGTAAAGATACTGGAGTGGTTTGCCATTTCCTTCTCCAGCTCCTTTTACAGATGAGGAAACTGAGGCAAACAGAGTTAAGTGACTTGCCCAGGGTCACACAGATAGTAAGTGTCTGAGGCCAGATTTGAACCCAGGAAGATGAGTCTTTCTGACTCCAGACCAGGCACTCTATCTACTGTGCCATCTCGCTGCCCTTGCCTGGCCCATAATAGGTGCTTTATAAATGTCAGCTCCTTTCTCCCTTCCTTTAGGCAAGTATCTAGTACTCATTAACACTCATTCTACTGCTGAATTAATGCAGGGCAGGCCTCCCCTTGAAATCCAACAGTAAAAGGAGCAAAGAGGACAGGATTCGAAGATAAAGGATTTGGGTTCCAGCCCCAACTCTGGTGTAGCTCACAACCCTTGTGATGTTTTGCAAGTCACCTAACCACGCTGGGTCTTAATTTTCTCTTCTGTAAAATGAGAAGAATGGACAATTGGGTTGATCATCATTTTTTTGAGCTGAATATCTCCAACCTCATGGATTAGAAAAATCATTGTCTTAAATATGGTCAACTTTTGGATCTTATCTGTGTGTTATCTGTAGCTATATTGAATCTTAGACTGGCTACCCCATGTCACCTTTCCCCATTGTGAGTTCATGTTAGCTCAGGAAATGTTAACTAACTATATTTAATATATTCTGAAATATACTTTACTGATTCCTTTTACCTTTATATAACAATAATTTCTTAGGGGGACAGGGGTAAAGAACCTCCCTCCCCTCACCCCTGAGTTCTTTGTAACTAATAAAAGCAATTAAGCAAAAAATGCCCAATAACACATTTGACAGTGTATATAACATCCTTCCCCAGGAGTCCTCTGCCTCTCTCTGGAGGGTAGGGGTGGACCTCTCCTATTCTTCAGGACCATCTTTGGTTATTCGTTAATTCAGCTCTACTTCTCTCCAGCAATCTTCTCATTTACCTCAATGTAGTCATTTTGTACGTTCTTTAGCTTCTTCCTGCTTCACCTTGCATTAACTCATGAAATCTTCCCCAGTTTCTCTGAATTCCTCATATTTGTCATTTCTTTCACACAATATTATTCCATTTCATTCATATAACACTTCTTTCAGTCATTTTCCAACCACTGGTTACTCGCTTTGTTTCCAGGTCTTTGCTATCCCACAGTGATATTAGGAATATTTTAATAAGTATTAGACCTTTGTTTCTATCTTTGACTTCCTTGGGATGTATACCTAAAAGGTATAGCTAGAGCACTGGGCTTGGAGTCAGGAAGACCTGAATTCAAATCTGGCCTCTGATGCTCACTAGCTGTGTAACCCTGGATAAGTCATATAGCCTCTGTCTGTCTCATTTTTGCCAATTGTAAAAATGGGAATCATAATATCACTTTTCTCTCAGGTTTATTGTGAGGATCAAATAAGAATATTGTTTGTAAAGTGTCTACCACAGTGCCTGGCACATAGTAGGCACTTAAATTTTTGTTTCCTTCCTTCCTAGAAGCGAGATCCCTGGATCAGATAGTTTGGTTACATTTATTCATTATTACAAATTAAGATATAAGATGCATTGACTAATTAGTTAGTACTGTCTTCCTATAACATTGCCTATTTACATTTTTGGGTCACGTTTGTCATATACTTATTTAAAATTAGCCAAAGGCTAGTGTTAATTAGGAAGGTAACGTGACAACACGAGAGCTTCTTGATGGTCGAAATTGCATCTTATCACCTTGTGTTCTCATTGGTATGCAGAGTCTGTTGAGCTTAGTAGGAAAGGGGAAACAGATATAATGAGGTTGGAAAGGTAAGGTGGGGCAAGGCTATAAAGGGTTTTAAAAGCCAAAGCTTATATTTGATATTAGGACCAGGAGCTTATTTTTGATCCTAGAGGCAATAGGGAGCCATTGGTATATATTGATTAGATGACTGCCATGGTCAAAATGATTTTAGGAAAATCACTTTTGCAACTCTGAACAGGATAGATTGGAATGGGGAGAGACTTGAGGCAGGGGGACCAATGAAGAGGCCATGGCAACAATAATTCAAGTGAGAAATAATGAGGAAGGAGGATGGAGGAGGAGGAGGAGGAGGAGGAGGAGGAGGAGGAGGAGAAGCAGCATTTATATAACTCTTTAAGGTTTACAAAGTACTTTACATTTGACCCCTCACAGCAGCCACAAGAGGTAGGGGCTATTATTATCTCCATTTATAAATGAGACAACTAAAGAGAGTTGCCCAGGGCCACTCAGGTAGTAAGTATCTCAGGTCAAATTTGAACTCAGGTCTTTCTGACTCCAGATCCACGCCATTTGTCTACCTCTATAAGGTAAAGAGAAGGGGCTGGGTGGGAGAGATGTTGTGGAGGTAGAAACGAGAAGAGCTGGTAACTGATTGATATGTGGAGTAAGAATAATGAGCTCTGTTTTAGACATGGGGTGTTATAGACCTGTCTTTATTATTTCAAGTTTATCCTGTATACAGCTTGATTGTACATAGTTGTTTGCATGTTGTCTTCCCTTTAGACTGTGAGCTCCCTGAGAGCAGAGACTGGCTTGCCTCTCTTTATATCCCTGGTGCTTAGCAGATTTCCTGGTACATAGTAGGCACTTAATAGATGTTGGTTGGATCAATAGATTGGATCAAACATCCAGTTTGAAATATCCATTTAAGTTTGATAAATACTTGTTGAATTAAACTGAATTGGAGAAAAGTAATAGCGGATGTTTGCATAGAGTTTACAAAATCCTCTACATGTGCTACAAAATTTGACTTTCACAATAACTGAGGTAGATAGATGTAATAGGTATTAATGCTCATTCCCATGGGATTAAAAAAGCACAGATAAGAAACTGGAAGGAACCTCCAGGGCCTTCTTGTCTAACCCTCTCATTTACAGATGAGGAAACTAGTCTCAGAGAGGGCAAGTGTCTTGCCCATAATCATGATCAAAGGAATCGCAAATCTGGAGTTAAAATGGATCTCAGTTGTCATCTAGGCCAACTGCCTCATTTTATAGATGAGAAAAAGATGCTTAAATCCTGCAATGAGTAAGTCACTAAGCTGGGATTTGGACCCAGAGTGTCAGAGGTCTGGTGTTCTTTTCACTGAACCACAGCTGCCTCAGCAGACCACAACTGCTTTAATAAGTAAATAGATTGTATTATGTATTTCCCAGAAACAAGAAGAAATGCATCCTGGGTAATTATTGTCCGTTTCAGGCAGTTAACCTCCTCACCGTTGTTCCTGTGTTCGTTGAGTTCAAGTTGATTTCTTCTCATTCCTACGTTATGGGGATAACAGGGTGCTGAAGGAAGCTTAAGCTTTATTAACAGATGTTGCTGTGATCCAAGGAAGAAACTGAGTAACACCCGGCTACAGTGAGCTGGAAGCAGGTTATTATTAGCAATTGCTGCCTTGGTTGCAGGACCTGTGAGCATTAAGACAGAAATGGTCAGATTCTCAGGCAGAGGCAATTTTCTGTTAATATGATATTAAGCTCTTGGAGTAGTTAAATGAGGTCCTAAAGAGGCTTGGATCAGGTGTCCTTGAAACCTCTAACATTTGAAGTGAGCATAGTAGAAAGATAAATATGCATCTCCTGAGAAGACACGGAGCAAAACATTTTGAAAGGAAAAGCCTCCTTTATACACCATTTCTCCCCCTCTCTCTATTCTTTCAAAATCTCTACTCACAACTTTGCCACTGTTTTGAGTGAGAAAAGGACAAATCCCCATTTCAATCACATTTCATCTCTCTTTCCTTTTCCATTCCCCCTTTCCCTTCTCTCTCCTTTTTTCTTTACCTTTTCTTCTTCTCCCTCTCTCCTCTCTTTTCTTCTCTTCTCTTTTCTCCCTTTCATTCCTCCCCCTTCTTCCTTTCCCCTTGTTCTTTTCAACTTCTTTGCTTTACTACTCCTTCCCATTCCACTTTCTTTTCATCTTTTCACTCTACCTTTCTTCTCTTCTGCTTTTCTTTTCCTCTCTTTTGCTCCTCTCCTGTTCCTCTGTCTTCTTCTCTCTTCCTTCCTCTCTTCTGTCCTGTTCCCCCCCTCCTCCTTCTCTTCTTTTCCCTTTTTTTCTTCCTGTTCTCTTTCCTTTCCTTATCTCTTTTTCTCTTTCCCTTTTTCTTCATCTTCCCTTCTGTCTTCCCTGTTCCTCTACCCCTTTCATCTTTTACTTCTCTTATTTTCCCTTCCCTCCTTCTTCCTTTTCCTTTACCTCTTCCCTTTTTCCTTTTCTTCTCCCTCTTCCTTCTCTCCCTCCCCCTTCTTCCCTCATTCTCTCTTTGTCAATTTTTTTCTCTTCCTCTCCCACTCTGCTTTTTTGGGAACATAGTGTTTAGTTAGACAAGCCAGCTGAAGAAAGAATAGTCACAGGAAACAAAAGAATAGAAGCTGAGGTCAGATTTAACTTGGAGACTTTCTCCCCACAGCCCCAGAAAAAAAGTGCATAGGACAAACTGTAAGTTTAATCTGCATTATTAACATTCTCTCCATCACTTTTTTTGAGGAAATGGAGTTAAGTGACTTGCCCAGGGTCACACAGCTAGTAAGTGTTGGAGGCTAGATTGAACTAAGGTCCTCCTGACTTCAGGGCCAGTGCACTATCCACTGCACCACCTAGATGCCTCTCCATCACTTTCTTAAGTTTAGACAATCAACAACAAGGAAACAAGCTCTGATTTGCAGCATTTGCTGACTCATAAAATGTAAATGCTCGCACTAAAAAATTTAACAATCAGCCCTCCTTGGATCATAATTGGAAACGATTTAACTCTTTCCATCCCAGCAGTGAGATTCTTAGAGTGCTTATCAGCCATGGGGTACTACTCTGTTCCTAATCATGTTACAGGTCTCATTCTAAGGTGAAACCTGATCCAAGGTAATGGAGGTGATATTTCCTTGGCCAAGAATAATCACAAACTGAAAGGATGACCAAATGAAAACCAAGTGACTTAATTTTCATTAATTTTTTTAAACTGTGATTACTACTTAGTGAGAATTCATAGGATCATAGATTTAGACCTGGGAGGGATATTAGAAACCATTAAGTGCCACTCTCATTTTGCATATGAAGATTAACCAGTATGTTTACAATCACACAGCTGATAAGTATCTGAGGCAGGATTTGAACCCAGCTATTCTTGACTCTAAATCCAGTGCTCTAGACACTGTTTTTTGTGCTCTCTCTCTCTCTTTCTCTCTCTCTCTTTCTCTCTCTCTCTATTTCTCTATCTATCTATCTATCTAGCATTATTGGAAAATCTAGATAGAATCTAGATATTCTAAGAAACAGTATTATTGGAATTACAAAAATCATAATCAGTTCCTTCTATTATCTATTATATCTATTATGAAGATAAAAATTAATCTTTTTCAATGAACATAAATACTTTTAAGGCCATGAGCTAAAGAGACAACATTTGGGATATTAATCATTGTGCTGATCTATGCATTTTGGTATATCTCAGAAAACCTGGGTTCTAGTCTGCTACTAGCTTGCTATGTAAAACCATAAAACCATTTCTCATCTCTGGGCCTCAGTTTCTTCCTCTGTAAAATGGGGAAGAGTAGACCAGATAGTCTCTATGGTCCCTTTCACCTCTTACATTTTATGATTTTAAACAAAGATGACACTTTTTGGTTTAGTCAGTAGACTACACACTCTGAAATTCCAACAGTAGGAAGAATTGGCATTGCATGACCATTTCTTTCCTGGTCCTCTTTGGGAATCGAGGGCACACATTCAAAAAAGGCTCATCTGGGTTCAGGGCTGATTGGAGAAGAGATTTTCTCTGAGGGAAGCTAATCAGCCCATATGGGGAATAAACCACCACCTTTTAGAATCCCAGTTTCCTTCAGTGATCAACTTAGGCTCTACCTTCTACAGCAACGCTTTGTTGATATCCTAGATGTTGATGCTGTCTCCATCTTTGAATTTTATTGTGTTCGTTTATATCTTCTTAAGTGCTGTATCCCCCCTCCCCAAGTAGAATGTAAACTCCTTGAGGACAAGGGCTTTTTTTTCCCTCTTGTTTTTTGTAGTCCTAGTACTTAGCACAATATATGGTAGGCACTTGAAACCTACCACTTTGCCCTCAGCAGCATTGTCCCCTAATGAGCTGAGCTAATCAGTGATACATTTCAAGTATATTCAGACGGGAGAGATTATGATATTTAAAATCTTGGAGGTAACACAATATTAGTAGATGGAAATGGGGATATTTAGTCTGTAGAAAGGAAGAATTAAATGGAAATGTAGTCTTCACATATTTGAAGGAATATTACATGGAATAGAGCTTAATCATAATTTGTTAGTCTCCAGAAGGCAAAACTTTGAGTCATGGGTGGATGCTACCCAGAAACAGATTTCATGCCAATGTAAAGAAAAACTTGCTTGTAATTAGAGGTATCCTGAAAAGGAATGCCTGCCTTGATCTGAAGGACTGTGGAAATGTCTTCTTGTGTATATCTCTAAGCCAGGGGTGGGGAACGTGCAGCTTTAAGGCCACATGTGGCCTTCTGAATCCTTAAGTGTGGCCTTTTGACTGTATCCAACTTTTACAGAACAAAATGCCACACTTAAGGATTTAGAAGGCCACATGTGGCCTTAAGGCTGCAGGTTTCCCACCCCTGCTAAGCAAAGCCTGGAAAATCACTTATCAGGATCTCGATCCTCTAGAGAAGGTTCCTGTTTATATAGGATCTGGACTAGATGGTTTCTAACCTCCCTTCCAACTCAGCCTGTGATATGATATGACCGCATCTGAGATATTTGAATGGCTACGCTAGACAAAACAGAGGTTCTGCAACAAAAACAGACTTTCTAATTCATCCACCTTGCTTTATGCATGAAGGCTGAAGTTCAGTGATAGTAGTCACCTTCCAACTTGGAGGGAACCGGGAGCACCAAAAGATTAGAAGACAAGCCTCTTCCTAGCTTTCCAGCTTCCTAGCTAGGCAAGTTCTTGCCCTCTCGACTAAATATCACAGAAAACTCTGGGGAAAGCAAGTAACATAAAATCATTTTGCAAGATAGGGTCCATATATATCAGTAATTGTGGGGACTGGGAATTGATAAACATTTTTGCATTTTACTTAATTCTTTAAAGTATTCCATTTGTAGGGAACCAGGATCACCAAAAGATCAGAAGACAAGCCTCTTCCTAGCTTTCTAACTAGGATGTCAACTAGTTGGTTAGACCTAATTAGCTTTCAAAAAGGAGTATTTACTAAGGGGGTACAATAAGAACAGTTGGTACAAACTTTCCTCCCGAGAAGTCTACGACATACTCTCTAACAAATAAGCACAGAATCAGACCTTTGCTTTCTCCTGACATTCTGAAGAGTCTTCTTGTTCAAACTTCATGCTTCACCCTCATTGTGACCAGCCCCTTTTCACTTCTTGTCATACGTTTTCCCTTGATGGTATTTTTTTACTGCTTCAACTTAATTTCTTAAATGTTGTAGCCTGTTCACACCCACCATTTGCTTTCCCATTGCCCTCAGTGTGATACTTAAGTTTTAATTCTTTGGAGACTATTTTATTTCATCTCTTGTGGTCACACTGGAACAGAAAGAAGGTTGGACTTTTTTAAGGTCTCTTGATTCCATGGTAAACTGAGGGCCATTAAAGGAGCTTTGCACATTCCTGACACAATCTGGCCCACTCTGCTTGATTCTCCTGCCATAAAAATGATAGATATGGATAGTACAAGGAAATAAGGAGAAATAAGTGAGATGATACAGAGGGGAATCAATAAAGCCAGAAGTGAATATACACTAGTGACAATTTTTTTTTAAGAGATGAAAACAGAGTCAAAGGTTGCAGAATATCAAACCTGTCAAAATAGAAAAGGGACACAAAGTGAAAACATTTTCTTTATGTATTCTTTGTTAATTTGTTTGGTTCTGCTTTGTAAAAGGCTGGAAGTCTGGGGTAAGATTTTGTCCTTGTTTTGTTTCTTGGGTTTTTTTTTATTTTTAATTTTGAGGCAGTTATTCTGCCCCTAATAAAAGTAAAAAAAAAATTAAATTGGAAAAAAATACATACAGAATCCAGGGAAAAGTGGATTAGAGATGACTTAAGGAAAAACTCCTGAAAGTCCTTTTGTTGGAGTCCGCAGATGTTAGAGCACTGAGTCTGCCTTTGTTCATACCCACCAGAATGTCCTCAGTTCCCAATTCTCTAAAGTTCACAAGGTCCTTCCCAGCCAAAGGATTTGGAAGAGAAAAGACTGAAGCCAACTCCTTCCCTCCCTCCAAAAGCTTCTTTCTCAGGCTTGACTGAAAGCTTCTACCACTAGCCTTTCAGAATACTCAAATACTTGAATCTCTGGGTTTCAAACTGACACCCTATTTCATTGAGGACCCACAAGGTCTGACCAAAATTTCCTCAATCAAATATGAGCACACTTCCTTTAGAACATCACTTCAGTTCATCCAGTGGTTTTCAAAGACATCTAAATTGATCAAAGACTTTTCACACTTACTCTAAAGACTGTGATTTATTCATTGATATCCAGGCTTTGTTCACACCTAGTGCATACTTCTGGTTGAATGATTTTTCTCACCCGACAAAGGCATCAGGCATCAGGGTATAGCATCTTGTTATTTAGGTGAAGTGAGGTGTGGCAATTTGACTGGTTGATTCAATCAACTGCCACCCTTACCCATACAACCTTAGTGAGGAGAGTAAATGCACATAGGAAACAAGCACAGAGAGGGACATGAGTACAAGGAACATGTGTGGTCAGGGTGTGTGTGTGGGAGGGAACTCTTGCCTTTCTCTCTCAGGGTAGGTAGGGCTGCTGCTGTCTTCTAACGATGTCATCATGTTGCTTCCACTAGTCCTGCTCCCTGTTGTCTTCTTTGCCTTCACTTAACACCGTTCTACTGGATGCTCCTTGGTCTCCCTCAGTCTCTTCCAGATGCTTCTCTGCTGGAAGCTGCTCAGATGGAGCCTGCTGGGCTAGATGCATGGTCTCTGCTGGATGCTTCTCTGCTGCTTCCAATTTCTGGCTCACTTAGCATCTCTGGCTACCTTTGTCTGGAGGGGAGAGTCAGCACTACTACGCTCTAGTAGCTGGAAGCCCATGGGCATTTTTGCTGCCACCAGTCTTTTAGAAATGTCAGAAACCCTTACGAGTCTTCCTTATAGAAAGGGACCTTGACATTTTTCCCTTATGGAATGGACTGTCATATTCTTCTCAGAGTCCTGACTACGAGGCCTTTTGTCTCCCGAGCAGGGGATTCTCAACCCCAGAAACTAAGCTCCTTGGAAAAAGAGACAAAAGTGGTTGTTGCTGTTTAGTCATTTTCAGTCATGTCCAGCTCTTTGTGACCCCTTTTGGGGTTTTCTTGGCAAAGATACTGGAGTGGTTTACCATTTCCTTCTCCAGCTCATTTTACAGATGAAGAAACTGAGGCAAGCAGGGTTAAATGTGTGACAGAGTCACACAGCTAGTACGTGTCTGAGGCTGGATTTGAATTCAGGTCTCCCTGAATCTAGGTCCAGTACTCTGTCTGCTGCACCACTTAGCTGCTCAACTAAATACACATGAAACTCAAATATATTTTTTTATTTAGGTTCAACTTCCTACTCACTGGGCTCAGATTTTTTGTAGGTAGCCAAATTCTAGTTTATAATGAACAATTTTAAATACCTGACTGTAAGTCATGTAAGTGCTACTTGGAGTATGGAACACCAGAGTTCAAATCCTGCCTCAGAAAGGGCTTAGCTACATGATCTAAGGCGAGTCTCTTAAATTCTACCTTAGTTTCCTTATCTGTAAAATGGAGAGAATAATAGCAGGCTTATTGTGAAGATAAATATATCTAAAGTACTTTGCAAACCTTAATGTGCTATATGAATGCTTTTATTATTAATTTATTATGATTATTAACAACTGCCAAGCAGTGGTCCTAGTTTCCAAGCTTTCAAATTCTAAGCCTTTTATAACAGAAGGCACAGAGACAAAGCTGAGCCCAGGGGCAAAGTCATCCTACCCACCTAACGACGTTCTTGGCTTTATAACATAGTAAAGGAGATAAGACATTGATAGAAATAACTCCATTTCACAAAAAGATAGGGCAAGTTCAGGGGAGATACCAACAAGAAGCTTGTGAGAGTTCTTAGGAGGTGGAGATTACATCAGGCTTAGGAGATAAGGGAAGGCTTTGTGGGAGATGTGGCCTTGGAGCTGAGCCCTGAGGTTAGACAGCAAATTTCATCCAAATGAGTATAGTTGGCTGGCCTGGCATCACATTAATGTTGAGATTATTATCTTTGACCCATGACTATAGTTTCATAACATTAAAATAACATAAAAAAGACACTCTTAGGGTGTTGATTTTAAGACTATATACAGTATGTATCAATCAACCAGTCAGAAATTCACTATGTGTCAAGCACTGAGCTAAATTCTAGAGATAGAAAGAAAATGTAAAAAATAGTTCCTGCCCTCAAGGAGCTTACATTCTAAAGGAGGCAGTCAACATGCATATACATAGGTACAAGAAAAATATATACCAAGTATTGTTGTTCATCTTTTGTTCTTGAAGAGGACCAATGACAACATGAGGGTGATGTCTTGACTTGTTCATGAATTGGATGTGTGAGGCAGCTAGGTGGCACAGTGGATAGAGCACCGGCCCCAAAGTCAGGAGGATCTGAGTTCAAATCCGGCCTCAGACCAAACACTTGACACTTGCTAGCTGTGTGACCCTGGGCAAGTCACTTAACCCCAATTGCCTAAAAAATAAAAATAAAAATGAATTGGATATGAGTGGGGCAGAGCTGGGCAAAGTCATCAGTCTCACTCTGTCCTCCAGAGTCAAGGTCCACTGGCAAGACCCATACCAAGTACCTTTAAAGAAGGCACTAGCAGCTGGATAGACAAAGAAAGTCCATCTGAAGAAGGTGGTGCTTGAGCTGACTCTGGTAGGAAGCCAGAGATTGGGGATACTAAAAGGCAGAGGTGAGGAGGGAGAGAAAGGCAAAAAGATGTAGGTGGGTGTAGGGTTGGGAAAGTGGTGGAAAGGAAAGGCAATATCAGCCTTCTTTGTTCTTCTGAAATTTTCAAAGGAGGTTCTATATTTGAAGCATTTGTGATACATCCTGAATTATGAATAGCAATTAGTGCTTTAAAAATCTTATTCATTCCTGGGCCACAGGTATCAAATGAGAATCTGATAGGTGAATCCAGAACTCTGAAGATATTGTAATTAATGAGAAGTAGAAGGGTGTGGAGAAATGCTGTTGGGAGCAAAGTGGTATAGTGTATAGAGAGCTGGACTTGGTATCCAGAAGACCTGAGTTCAAATCCTGCCTGAGGCACTTATCTAGCTGAGTTACCTTGGTCAAGTCACTTAACTCAACCTCAGTTTCATCATCTGCAAAATGTGGGAAAATAATAGCACCTCCGCCCAGGGTTGTTGTGAGGATAAAATGAAATAGTTTTAGTAAAGTACTTTATAAACACTAAAACACTATATAAATGTGAATTATTATACTAACACTCTTGAACATGAGCTTCCTTTCTTCTATACATTTTACTGAGAAGCAAGGAGAGCAATATTCACCCGAAGAAGATGAAAAAGAATGAGCATGTTTCCCAGGATAGAAGTCCAAATGCATGACAGGCATTAATATAGCTAGCATTTATATAGTGCTTCCTACGTGCTAGACACTGTGCTAAGCTCTTTGCAAATATTATCTCATTTGATCCTCACAACAGCCCTCCTTTGCAGGTACTATTATTACCCCTAAGGTACAGATGAGGAAACCAAGACAGACAGAGGTTGAGTAACTCGTCCAGAGTCACACAACTAGTAAGTATCTAAGATCAGATCTGAACTCAAGTCTTCCTGACTTTAGCCCAGTGCTTTATCCACTTCACCACCTAGCTGCCTAGCAGGAAGAAGACCAGGCTGAGTGTAGGAAGTCTGGGTTTTAGTTCTATCCTTAGCTTGCTGTGTACTTTTTGGCAAATCACTTAATCTTTGTAGACAAAATTATGGCAAAAAAGAGGGGAGTCTGGGGGTTTAGAAGGTCTGGATTCAGATCTATTTAGCTGGGACGTCAAAGAGGATTTTTAGAAGAATTAGAAAAGCGAGTCCATGCTGAAATCAATAGGTTCCTTACCTGATGTGTGTAAGCAGGGACCTCTTTGTATCATGGACCCCAATTTGCGGTCTAGTGAGGCCTGTGGAGCCTGTCTGAGAATCATGTTTTTGAAAGTATGAAATAAAATACAAAGGATTACAAAGGAAACCAATAATATTTTCAAAAAGCATTTTTTTAAGTTCGTGGAGCTCAGGGTAAGAACCCGTGGGCTAAAAAAAAGAGACGTGAATTAGGTAGAGACACTTCAGTCACGGGAGCACAGAAGGGTGGGGGCAGGCATGATGGCGACAAGGGGATGGTCGTAGGACTGCACCCATTACTCAAACAGGGGCAAGAGGTACCATCATGGAAATAAACAGGACAGAAAGGCTCAGAGGCGGCATATTACCAACGACTGTGGCACTATCTTCAAGCCAAGGCAGATGCAGGGAGTCTTAGAAGGAGCTATGAGAGGCTGCTGAAAGGTCTCGGCACATCTCTCCACCAAACTCTCACCGCTTTGACGAATGGGATTCCTGCGGTATTGCTCGCTCCATGCCTCGGAACAGTTCAAATCCTCAAGAGGACCAGGCGTTTTTAAAGGGTGGGGTCTCACTTAAACATGGTCGAGTGATTTCCTACCCCTGACATCTCAGATATGGAGGTGTTGATTGGCAAGGATGCTTGAGAAATAAAAGTTTGTGTTTTTTTTTTAAGCATGGAAGGAGAAAAGGGTGTGGCCAGGACAGAGACAACCTCCCTGAGAAAGAAGGGCCCCTAAAACCTGAGATACTCCTGGATTTCTCAGTTCTAACACTGGGACTATGCTGCTCCATTACTAGTACTGGGAATAAGCTGTTTTACCACTATGAACCCCAGATTCCTCATCTGCAAGATGGAGAAAATCAATCAGCAAGCATGCATTAAACACCTACTGTGTAACAGGAATTGTTTTAGACGCTGAGAAAACAAAGATGGAAAGGAAACAGTCCCTACCCTCCTGGAGCTACATGGACACATAAGATACATTTACAATATAAATATACAATGTAAACGCAAGGCAACTTTTTTTGGGGGGGGGGGGGAGAAGCACTGGCAGCCACCCCATCCCCTCAAGAAAGGGATCATAAGATCCTAGGCCTAGAGCTGAAAGGAACCTTAGAGGTCATGTAATCCAGCCCATCATTTTAGCCAAAGGAGGTTAAATGACTTTGCCAAGGTCGTACGTATGATGGGTATCAAAGGTAGAATTTGAATTCATGTTCTCTGATTCCATAACCAGTGTTCTTTCCACTGTACCACACTGATGGTAGCCTCTTGTCAGAGGTGGTGTTCAAACTGATAAAGAATTCCTTCACTAACCACTTCATGAGGTTACTGTGAGACATGCTTAAAGTACAATAGAAGTGATGAGTTTTTATCATTATTATTACCTGGGACATAGTTTCCTAATCTATGGAATGGACAAACATTTCCTGTCCTAATTGTCCCTCTGGGCTGTAAGGAGAAAAAAAATGAGTTAATATATGAAATAACCTTGAATTTTTAAAATGCTGGACAAATACAAGATAGAACAACTATAGTTGAGCTTGGTTATGATGTAGTCACACCCAGTTTGACTGGGATTACATCTGCATTACAGATTTCTGTGCGTGTGTGTGTGTGTGTGTGTCTGTGTGTTTGTGTGTGTGTGAGAGAGAGAGAGACAGACAGACAGGAAGACAGGCAGGCAGACAGACACAAAGACAGAGAGGGAGAGGGAGGGAGGAGAGAGGAGAGAGGAGAAAGAGAGAGAGAAAGAAAGAAGAGAGGCAGAGAAAAGAGAGGAGAGACAGACAGAAAAGAGAAAGAGACAGAGAGAAAGAGAGGAGAGACAGAGAAAGGAGAGAGACAGACAGAGTGACAGAGAGAGTGAGGAGAGAGAGAGAGAGATCAAGGATATTAAGAACTTAGTTTTATGGAGAGAGAGGAGAGATATTAATGATATTAAGAACTTAGTTTTATAGAGAGAGAGAGGGGAGAGAAAGAGAGAGAGAGTGCCATTTACATCTTATTACAGAAAGGATATAGGAATAGGACCTGAGGATAGGATAGTTGAGAGTGTTTCCTTTAAAAAACAAAGGTTAAAACGAATTCACATTCAAGGAAAAGTTATTGTTATCTTGAGTCTATATAAAAACTCAAAATATAAAGACTCTTGGTATACCTGATTTGGTTCTCCTGTTTTCTTAAATCACAGGGCTGAGGAGAGAGAGGAAAAGAGAAAACATAGTGAATGGAAGAAGAAGGGAAAACAATCGGCGAGTCTCTAGGAGCCACTCTGGCCCAAAATGTTATAACTTGTGCTAATAAATGCTTGTTGAATCAATGAATGAATGAATGGCAACAATTCCAGTTTTCATGTAAAAGCATGAGTTTGACTGATAACAAGAATTTACCAGAGAAAGATTTCTTACAAGGGCATTTCAACTATAAAACTAGTCCTAGTTTTCATTTCCCACATCATAAGGATTGAGTGGCCCAAAGCCCAGCCATCTCAGATAGGTTCAGAACCAGAGATAAGATAACCAGAGATAAGAACCAGCTGTTTGCCTGAGAGACCAAGGAGAGGATAGAGTTCATCATATACATGTATAAGGCTTACATATATCATCCCATTTGATCCTCACAATAACCTTGTGAAGTTTAGGTAGTATTATTATTATTTCCATTTTGCAGATGAGGAAACTGAGGCTGATACAGGTTAAGTGACTTGCCTAGGGTCACATAGCCAATAAGTGTCTGAGATATGATTTGAACTCACATCTTCCTGATTCCAAATCTAACACTATCCACTGCACCCCTGGGAATGGGAGAGGGCCTCTTTAAAGACAGAATATGGTCTAGGGGCCAAGGTGGAGGTCAGAGAGTCTTAAAATGGTTATTGGCCTTTTTGATCACTTCTACTGGGATTCTGAATTCCCTAAGACTTTGAGCTTTACATATTTCTCAGCAGAAGACCAAGCTATTCTCCTTGGCATGGAAATTGCTGATTTGCCAAGCTGGGTTTTTCTCATTAGAATCTGCTTTGATTACTTTCTGTTAACTTGAATGTGCTTGGGTAATGAGCGAAAGAGAGCTGAGATGAGATCTGTGCTGAGAGCCTAGGAAAGAAATCATACTTTTGCTAAGTACCTCCTGCCCCATGATGTTGTGCTAGGACATCATATAATGACGATTGATTTGTTTCACAAACCGATGTGACAAAACATTATTATAGAGTGTCCTCTCTATGCAAAGTACTGAGCTAGGCTCTGTAAGTAATACAAAAATGAACAAGACACAGCCCTTGCCCTCACATAGCTTATGTTCTAAGCCAGACACACTGATCCAGGGAGGTACAAAAGGTATACAAAGAAATAAATGTATCCCCAGGACCCCTCTCTATGTGTCTAACTTCTCAGCTTCCTCCCAGGACACTGGCACTGTTAGGACAATTATCTATTTAAATTCACTGTTCACATACCTCCATCGATTCTTCTTTTACTAAACCAATCCAGATGACTACAGATTCAAAGCAACGAAATTTAAGAAAACAGAGTAATATTCAATAACATGGGATTAAATCAGGTATTAGTCTTTTCAGAAATCCATTTCCAAATGACTGCCATCAATACTAGGACAGAGCCTTGAGGGGCACCCGCAGTTGGGGCATAGGCTATGGTTCAATGATCTAGCAAAGCAGACTGAGCAGAGGTCAGGCAGGTCAGAGAATCAAGAGAGAGCAGTGGAGAAGAGTATCCAGGAGAAGAATGTGGGTAAGAGTCAAGTCAAGAAGGATGAGATTTGAGAAAAGACCATCCAGTGTGGAAATTAAGAGGTCACTGGTGACTTTGAAGAAAGCAGTTTCAATTGAGCAATATCTGACCCCAAACTGTAAGGGGCTGAGAAATGAGTGAGAAGAGAGTGATTGGAGGCAACAAGCAGAGACAGTTTTTTAGCTGTTAAAGGGAGACCTTTAGGAGGATAGCTTAAAAGGAGGGGAGGGACAAATGAGGGTTTTTAAGGATGGTGAGGCCAGATCAGGAAAGGGACCAATAGATGGGGATGGAGAGATAGAGAAGAAGGAAGGAGGAAGAGGAAAGGAGAATGATTTGGGGGGACAATTTGCCAGGGGATACAGGAAGGGAAGGGATGAAGGGTCAGGTACAAGGGTTGGCCTTGATGAGAAGGGCTATCTCTTCATCAGAGGCATTTTTCTTACATACTTGCTTTTCTTTCTCTCCATTAAAAAAAAAAAGAAGAGTAAATGCAGTCATACATTTCATCTCATGACATTATTTGTAAAACTCTGTTGTCTTCCCCGGATGCATTTTAGACAGGACCTATTAGGCGCTGGCTTAAATACCTCCCTCCCCTATCCCTCAGCCATACCCGCCCACACTGGTAATTACACAGACAGGCCCTTTAGGAGGTTTTTTATCTTGGGCAGGGGAAACAAAAAGAATGCCAGGGGAGAGAAGTTGATGGGGCTGTTAAAAAGGCCAGTTAGAAATACTGTATCGTGTGTGCTGAGAACTGGACATATTGTTTAGAATGTCACTCTGCAATATTGATCGAGCACCTACTATTCAAGGCCTTCCAGGAAGCCTTCCGTTCTAACCTCACCCAGATCAGGTCAATCTATATGTCTAGACTCCACTGAATCATAGGATTATAGAATATAAAAGTCATCCAGTCCTAACCTATTCAGGACGAGCAGATAGAGCCCTTCTTTTGTGCTTAAACAGACTCAGCACTTGTTTATATGAATGAATACATGGAGGAATGGATGAGTGAATGAGTTTAATGGACCTTTCACAGGCAATATGACATCATGGTTAGAGGGCTAAAAGTGGAGTCAGGAAGACCTGGGTTCAAATCCTGCCTTTCACAAGTTTCCTGATCTAAATAAAATGGGGTTAATAATACCTACTTCACAGGATTGTTTTTAAGAGGCAAATGAATAATATAAAGTGTTTTGTAAACCTCAAAGTACTATCTAAATACCAATTGTTATTATTTTATTATCCAAAAATGACACTCAACCCTCCATTAGGACTATATATAATTTGAACTGTCTTTCAGCAGTGAGAATTGGTTACAGTAAGCCAACCACACTTTCATATCTAATTCTATTTGTGACTAGTGGTATATCTTCATAATTTTATACCTTGGCCCGGCCAACAGCTGCTAGAAGAGTGAGGAGGACATTTCATCAATGTAATTCCATAAAAATTACAAGTTAAAATAAAGTGTTATTATTTCATTTTTAAAAAGAATAGATGTGGTTTTTATTCCTTAGAGTTTTAGGGTGTTTCAGGAACCCTAGACAATGAAGCTGAGGGCCAACGTTATGGGTTTTAAGGTTCTATGTGTTCATTCCAATTCAATGAATATCCATTAGACAACTACTGGGGACACAGTACTGTGTTTGAAATTGAAGAAGATGCAAAGTTTACACAAGATATTATTGTTGCCCTCATAGAGTTTTCAGTCTAGTGTGTCAATGACACCAACACAGATAGTTATAATCATGAGTATTATGTAAACAGTGCAAAATTACATAAGAAGCAGCATTGGATAGGGGGGAGAGTTCCTGACTCTGAATCAGAACCTTTCTAGGTTCAAATCCTGCTTCTGACACATATTATCAGCTGTGTGACCATTGGCAAATCTTTTGATTTTGCAGGACCCCAAACAACTCTCCAAGGCTATAAGTTACAGGTGAGTGGCTGATCTGCATCAGAGAGGAAGTTTTCACACTGGAAGGGAAGAGAATAGGCATTTATATAGCATCTGCTACTGTGCTAAGCCCTTTACAAATATTCTCTCATTTGATCTTCATGATAACCCTGTAAGTAAGGAGCAATTATTATCTCCATTTAACAAATGAGATAACTGAAACAGGCAGAGGTTAAGTGACTTGTCCAGGGTCACACAGCTAGTAAGAGTCTGATGTCAAATTTGAACTCAGGTCTTCCTGAGTCCAGGCCTAGCATTCTATCCACTACATCACCTAGCTGCAGCTGATAGTTGCCAATCACAGTTCTAAACCAAAAAACAAAAAACAAACAAAAAAAAAAAACAAAAAACAAAACAAATCAAAACAAAACTGTGCTTATACAGAGGCTCACATGTTGTTACATTTCACAATTGCATCGTACGTACGTATTTCATGTGTGACTTGTGCTGCATAGGTGTCTACATACCTTACATAACTGATCCTCTCAAGCTATCGACCCTTTTTCATGTGCACACAGTATGCACATGTTGTCTAGAAGAAAAAGTCACATAATCATTGGGTACCATTGACGATTCAGTGTAAATTATGTTGTTTTGGCTGGATTGTTCTGACTTCTCATATTTTTGCTACACTCACATGCCTCGTATGAAGCTAGGCATTTTTCCCCTGTGGCTCAGTTTGCTTCCCATGATCAGATATTCTTGTAATTGTTCAGTTTCCTAGGGCCAAGGGAACAGCTTGACCATTTTGTTGATGCCGAGGGGCTTCTTAGGAAATGAATGTGCAGATGTGCCACATCTGGGACCTATCTGCTGCCTGGCCGCTGCCCCCGTGCACCAAGTTGGCCAGGCATTCGGTTTTCTCACTCTGTTGCCCCATTCTGCTGATAATCACTATCACCCAATCCCTGCCAAGAGCAGTAATCAAGCAGCCACTTTATTGACCATATAAAAAAGAACCTGGGGGAGCAGAGGAGAGACAGGCTTGTGTTTTTTACACCCGTGTTGTTATTTCCAGTAATTGTCTGCAGTGTCCTTGTCCTTGCATGGTTCTTGAATGCAAATAGCATTCTCCAGGAGCTGGATCTCTGGACTACTTGAGGGGCAAAGATGCTGCATTGGGACCTCAGAAGGGGTCTGAAACACTGCACCATCATTGGCAATGTGGAAGACTTGAACAAGAGGGTCAAAAAGGTCCCTCTGTAGGATGTCAGTAGACCACATGCAATCTGTGGAGAGCTAGAGTGGCCCACAGGGGAAATAGCTTCATTTCTTTGACTATGATTAAATGAGTTGAGTTTTTGATTCAGAGATGGACCAGAAAGGCATCAGTTTCCAGCATATTTGCCCTTGCAGCATGCCAGTGGTTGATTTTTCTAATATCCCATTCTGCATCACCCCACCCCATAAATCCTTAATTATCAATTAACCTCTCCTTTCTCACCCTGTCCATTCACCCCCAAATCAGGTGATAGTCATTTACCACAGTTGAGGATTTAGGAGTAGAAGGAATCTTAGGGACCATCTACTTCCATCCCCTTTTTTTACAGATGAAGAAACTGAAGCCAACTAGAAAAGTGACTTCCTTTTTTACCTAGGTGGTAAATAACAGAGCTGCGGATTTGAACCTAGATCCTCAGGCCCTTCCTGAGCCCTTTCAACTTCTTGCATCCTCCTCTCAAAGATTTAACTTGTATTCATTTTGTATATACTTGTTTAGATACATATTATTTTCCCTGATAGAACGTATGCTCCTTGAGGGCTTGTTTAAATTGTCATCATATCCCCAGTGGCTGACCCAATGCCTGACCCAACATAGATGCTTCATAAATCCTGATCGATTAATGGATTAATTCTGACTCCAAATGCAGATCACCAATACCCTGCCCATGGGCTCTATATTGGACAGTGTGGGGAGTTATAAAAGGAAGAAGAGATATGAGGGAACATCCAGTTGAGTGGGAAAGACTACGTATTTAAACAGAAAGATACGCACACACGTAAACAAAAACAAAGACATACAAGGAACAGAAACAGACAAATGCAGCTGGAAACAGCCATTCCATACTGAAGGGATATTTAAAGGGGAGATGGGTGACAAGCAGAAAGGCTTTCCTGAAAGGGTGACATGAAAGAGGGAGAATGATACAAGGGAGGGATTCAGCAAAATCAGTGACACAGAGGCAGAAATGGGCCAGTTGTGTATAGATAAGTTGGAAGAGTGGGACCTAACTAGAGTCTAGGGCAGCTAGGTGGCACAGTGGATAAAGTGCCAGGCTTGCAGTCATGAAGACTCATCTTCCTGAGTTTAAATCTGGTCTCGGACACTTACTAGCTGTGTGATCCTGGGCAAGTCACTTTGCCCTGTTTGCCTCAGTTTCCTCATCTGTAAAATGAACTGGAGAAGGAAATGGCAAACCACTCCTGTATCTTTGCAAAGAAAACCCCAAATGGGATCATGAAGAGTCAGACACGACTGAAATGACTGAATAGCAACAACAACTAGAATCTGGATTCAGACCTACTCTTAGTTTGCAGACTCTATGGCGCCAACATCCTTCCAATCATTCAGGTGGCCAATCTCAGTGTCATCTTTAACTCCATATTCTTGATCACTTTCTTTCTCTCCAGAACTGCCAGTCTTACTCCTGTCCTTCTTTTCATAGACTACTAAAACTAAAAAAGACATTAGAGGTCATTCAAGTATCAGAGACCATCTAGTTCTCCATTTCCTTCAAAGCTCAACTCAAGCACGACCTTCTATTTGAAATTTGTGCTCATGCCCTCAGCTGTTAGTATCTTCCCCTCAAAACCACCTTGGATACATCTCCATGTGTATTCCATTTTATATATACTTACATGTGTCTATGATGTCTGCTCTGGTTAGACCATAAGCTGTCACTTTTGTCATCGCATGTCCAGCACCTACTGTATTGCATATAATGGGCACTTTACAAAGGCTTTGTTGATTGATCGATTGAAACAGGTAGAGTATTTCTCTGGGCTCATCTCTTCCCTGCCCTTTCACCCATCTTCTGGGCTCAGGGCTCAGATACTATCATTCTGTCTTTATTATGTGTCTGACCAAGAGTAGCTCACTTACCTATAGACATCTGTAATAGTGGCTTTCATTTTACCTCTTGATGAGTCTGTCAGAAGGAGAATCAGAGATAAATGAAACATAGAGGGACAGAAAATAACCTGATATTTGCTTTTTTTTTTTTTGCTTGCTTTGAAAAATAGTATGTGGTCTGGTCAAAAGAGCACAGAACTAAAAAACATGTCAGACCTGGGTTCAGATAGCTGGCACTTCACACTCTATGCCCCTGGCAAGTCATTTAATTTCTCTGAGCCTCAGTTTCATCATGTTTTTTAAATTTATTTTTATTTTTTGCTTTTTGGTGAGGCAATCAAGGTTAAGTGACTTGCCCTGGGTCACACAGCTAGTAAGTATTAAATGTCTGAGGCGCAATTTGAACTCAGGTCCTCCTGACTCCAAGACCAGAGCTCTATTCACTTCTCCACCTAGCTGCTCCTAGTTTCCTCATATTTAAAATGGGCTATAATACTTGTACTACCTGACTCACAGGACCATTGCAAAGAAGTTGCTTTGTAACATTGAAGTGAGATATTAATTTAAGTAATTATTGTTATTATGAACACAAGTTATAACTTAGCGACATTGGCCAAGTCATTTAATCTTTCTAGGCCTTATCTTCTTCATCTTTAAATGATAAGGTTGGACTAGATTGTCTCTATTACCTTGACGGTCTCTAAGGATTTTTTTAATAGCTTTAACAATCTGTGAAATGAAGGACAGGGAGCAGGCCTGGTAATTTGGAAGAGGAAGCACATTCTCAGGATACAACATGACACGGAAGAGGATTGGAAATGGTTGGAACATAAAAGAGAAGACAAGGGGGAAACTGAGCAGGTTTAGCCAGTGAAGAAGAGGAGGGGGAGGCCCATGATGCTCAGGGTATATAGTGGATATTCTCAGGTATATAGTAGATAGACTGCTAGACTTGCAGCCAGGAGGACCTGAGGTCAAATCCTGCCACTACCCGTTAGAGGCAAATCACTTAACATCTCTGAGCCTCAGTCTCGTCATCTGTAACGTGTGGAGTTTGAACTAAATGGCCTCTAAGGTCCCTTTCAGCTCTAAATTTATAGTTCAATGGAAAACCACTGATGATAAAAGTGCAAAGGAAATAAAATGCAGGAAGAATTTTATCTTCAATTTGTATAGATCTGTTATTTATGTTGTCTAAGCACTTTAAAGAAATACATTTTTATTGGTGCTCTATTTTTTTAAACTGTGGCTCTCACTTCCCGAAAGAACTCTGCTTTGTAATAGAGAAATGCAGTTAGCAAAATCAATCAATACATTGGCCACGCCTACCAATGTCTGCCTCTCTTCCCAATGATAATCAACCATCTCTCTACCAAGAAGTCAAATGTGTATTTCATTGGCAGTCTTCTGAGGTCATCATTGGGCTGTATTGATCTGAGTGCTGTATTCTATTGCTGTCAATCAATCAAGCAATAAACATGTACTAAACACCTACTGTGTACCATGCTGTGTGTTGAGTCACTGTGTAATCATTGTCCTGGTTCTGTTTTTTGTTTGGGTTTTGTTGTTGTTTTTGTTGTTCATTTGTTTTTTTGCAGTCGCTATGTAATTATTCTCCTGGTTCTGTTTTCCAAGCACTTTCCACCTGTCATCTTATTTTATGTTCACAACCCTGTGAGAGATGCAGAGATATCTTTGATATTAAAATCATTTTTCAGCTGGGGAAATCAAGGCCCAAAGTGAATTGCTTAATTTCACAGAAAGGGAGTCTGGGACTAAGCCAGGACCAGACCTGAGGGACAGACTAAGCTCTTGACCCCTAGTCTTGTCCTGGTCTCTCAGGTGAGCGTTGCTTGGTTAGCTGGAAAACACACACCTCAGGGAAGTTCATTTTCGTAGTCTAGACAGAGACCTCCATCAGCCTTGCTGGGTGAAAGCTCAGTCCCCATGGGAGCAAGACTGGAGAGCCTTGCAATTCTTCTCTGTCACTCTATCAGCTCCCGAGGCACTTAAGTGAGTTTGCAAGCCACAGGAAAATTCCCATCTAGGATTCAGAAGTCATTTTATTTTCCTTTTTCCTACCAGGGGCCCATCATGTCTATTCCATTACCCTTGAAGGGTTGACAGACCATTATGGGACTTTTCACCTAATGTGAATGAGTTCCTGCTTGCTTTAGATGCTCATCAGTCTGCTCCCTCAGCATTTCTGGAAGGTCTAGCCCTAGCATATGTGGAAAACATTAATGCACAGGCATGGAACAGAGAGAAAATTTGGCTCTGTGTATCTTCAGGCTGAGTCACAAAATTCCCCGGATGTAGGCACCTCATGCTTCCTTCTTCCCTGAGCAAATTACAAACAGAGCATGCTACCCTTGGTCAGTGTTTCACTGCCCTCT
Organism: Vombatus ursinus; assembly: GCF_900497805.2. NCBI lineage: Eukaryota > Metazoa > Chordata > Mammalia > Diprotodontia > Vombatidae > Vombatus > Vombatus ursinus. Next base: position 42,062,081 of record NW_020954576.1, read on the forward strand.
GGGGGCACCCCTTCCTGTTTCCAGAATCGTAGGCTATAGCTAGAGAAGAAGAAGACAGAGAATGTTGATGGCTTAGCCTAAAGAAAAAAAAAGTTAAGGGATGACACTAGCTGATGGAAGGTTAGAGTTGGTTACAGTTGGTTAGAGTTGGAAGGTACCTTAGAGATTTTCTAGCCCATCCCCCTCATTTTACAGATGAGGGAGGAAACCAAAGTTACCACAGTGGAAGTGACTTATCTGAGGTCACCCAACTAGTTAGTAGCACAGATGGATCTTGAGTTCAGGTGTTTCGAGTTAAAATCCAAAATTCTTCCCAGTATCACATTATCTCTCCTTGATCATTAGGATTATTATAAAAAAAGTAATTGGTATAAGCAACTGAAGGAAGACTTGAAGTCTTGACCTCTTGGACTTTGCAGAAACACATAGAACATCTTCTGTCTTTGATAGTTTGGGGCCAGGGGTGGGGAACCGGTGGCCTGGAGGCCACATGTGGCCCTCTAGGTCCTCAAGTGTGGCCCTTTGACTGAGTCTCAGTTTTACAGAACAAATCCTTTTATTAAAGGCATTTGTTCTGTGAAATTTGGATTTAGTCACAGGGCCGCACTTGAGGACCTAGAGGGCCATATGTGGCCTCGAGGCCGCCGGTTCCCCACCCCTGGTTGGTCATTGACTTGCCTGAAAGCCTGAGACCTTTTTCAACCCCTTTAAGCTCTAGGGTTCTAGGGTGGTCCTCTGTGATCATCAAATTCTTCATTCAGGGCAGTAAGCTGCAGCACAGAAACTAGAGAGGGAACAGCAGTTATCCACAGCATAGAGCTAAATAAAAGCTCTGATCTGTGAGGCATGGAGCTTGTTATTAGAAATGAGGATGAGAAACTAAACATTGTAATGGCCAGGAAGTCAAAGGTTCCTCCTCCTATTGAGAACTTTCTGGGTCATTCCTTCTGCCCTTGACCACACCCTCACGCCTCCACCCTCAGCCTTGCCCTTCTGACATTTCCTACAGAAGAGCAGGAGAAGCCGCCCTGGCCCCTTCCTGCCTGTGAGACATTGTCTCAGGTGGCACCAAAGTGTACCTCCATGCTTGATACCGTCCATGTTTGATTCAGGCAGTTCTGTTTATAATGTCTGCTTCCATACCCAGGGCCTTTCACCTCCAAGGCATTGTTTCTTTAAGCTGATAGTGAGTGTCCACGATTGTCACTGATGCTGCTTATCCTCTTTCAAAATAATCAGACAGAGGGCAGACAGCAGCAGGGAGCTGGGTATGTTACCAGTTCTGTCTCTCCACCTCCTACCACCCTCCCCTTTCTCCACATCTATGGAACAGCATAACCTCCCAAAGGCTAGTTTGCCCTGGGATTGAAGCACTAGGGATTTCTCCTTTATCTGATTTCATAGCACTTTTGTAGTCCTTATAGATGCTTCATTCTTGCATCATATGCATCTGTGTTGTTGAAGAACATCAGCAAAATACTTTGCCCATGGTCAATTTTTAATAGATGTTTGATGAATGAATAAATGAATGAATGAATCAATAAACTTGGACTCAGGAAGACCTGAATCTAGCCTCAAACACTTGCTAGCTATGTGATCCACTTAGCCTTTGTTTGTCCAAGTTTCTTCATCTGTAAAATGGGGATAAAAATAGCACCGACTTCCCAGGGTTGTTGTGAGGACCAATTGAGATAATATCTGTAAGGCACTTTGCAAACCTTAAAGTGTTATGTGAGTACTAGCTTTAAAAAAAATTAGCTAGAGCTCATGAGGCCATGGTCATGTTTTGATGCAAACGTGAGTCATTTAACTTGTAACTCATTTAGCATACAAGTCAATCATCAGGTATTTATTAAGTAACCTACTTGTATCCAGCACAGTACTAGGCACAGGAGGGGAAAAGTACAAGAAAGATCCCCACTCTTTGGGAGCTTACAGTCTTAAAGTTTGGGAGATAAAATTAACCACACAGAACAAAATTGAACGAGATAGATTCTAAACAAAAATTTTAATTGACCCCATTAGAACTAATGGTAAACTCCTTAAGGGCAGAGACTGTCTTTCTTCTTGCTTGTATCTCTATGCCTCAATGCTTAGCATAATGCCTGGAACACAGTAAGTATTATATAAATGCTTATCACCCACCTACCATATAATCCAGTACTCAGTTATGTGGTACAAACAGTATTTGAGGCTCTCTAAGAAGGAAATCAGGGAGGAATGGATAGAGATTTCTTCCTTTAGTTTCTTGCTCTTCTCTGCTAGAAGGTGGTCTTGGAATTCTTTCATTTTGTTTTAGTGTCAGTGTTTCAGTTCTACCGTGTCGATAGCTTCTACATATTCTTTCTTTCTCCTGAATTCCTTGGCATAACTTCTCTGCATTCTTAACCATGTTCTCAATGTCTTCTTTGTTTAACCCACCAGAAGACTGGATCCCAACTGTTGTTCCCATCTGGAGCCTTTTTCCTTTGAAGAAACATGCACAGTCCCCTTAGCATCAATATCAAATGTGACCAAACCCATATCCTGACATAAACAAAAGCATAGAGGTAAAAAAGAGTAAGGCATGCCTAATGAGGAGACTGACCTGACTGGAGCAGAAGGTGTGTATTGGAGAACAATGGGAAATTAGGCTAGATAGAGGCAACATGGAATAGTGGATAGAGCCCTGGACTTCAGAAAGATATAGGTTCAAATCCTGCCTCATACATTTATTAGCTTTGTGACCCTGGGCAAGTTATTAAACTTTTCTATGCCTCAGTTTCCTAATATGTAAAATGAGGAGGGATTAGATTCAATGGTTGCTAAGATACTTTCCAGTTCTAAATCTATGATCCAGTTGAGAGAAGGAATTTTCAAACAGAGAAAAGAAAAAAAGATTTGATAGAATGGTTTCCTGTCCATAGAGAGTATCTTGGACCTCAATGCACCATCTCATCTCACAGGAATTCTTTTATTCCTAAATGGAGATTAATTAAGAACTTGACTGGCTCGGTGAAACCCATCCCTACAACTAGGGAATAGCACAAAACACTTATACTATTGCTTGGGAGTCAGGAGTATATATTTCACATAGAATGGCTTAGAAAGGGATTTTTGTTGTTGTTTTTCTGTTTTATAAAATAGTTACTCCTGTGAAATGGAACATCATTGGTCTATGAATACCAATTAATTTCAGTCACATGAATATTCTGGCTTGGCTCTTCCTGTGGCTTTGGGAAGACTGATTATTTTTATAATCTAAAGAGAGAGCCTACATAGCAATGACATTGTTTGCCTCTGTGTTTATTTGGTCAACGTGATGCCTGACCCAAAATTGTGACTATTGACACTGGCCTGGGTGGGGGGGAGTGGCAGGGGTATTCTGTATGAAACAGAAGAGCCTTCCTGAGAGAACAGACAGAGGAAGAGGCCACAGTCAGAGTCTCACAGAAGGAAGCGGCCCTTAAACATCAGTTTTAGCACCTTTATTTTCTCTCCTTCTGTAGCATGGGTCACTGATCCTTCAAACCGCAAAGATCTGAGGGTTTAGTGGACTTCAAGCTCAATATGAATGGATAGTTGATTTAAGGAGGAATCAGTCAATAAGCATTTGCTAAGTGCCTACTGTGTGTCACAGTGCTTAGCACTGGGGATAGATACAAAGGAAAGGGAAAGAAAAAAAAAACCAATCCCTTCCTTCAAGGAGCTGGCATTCTAATGGGGGAGATAATATGTAAATAACTTTATGCATATAAGATATAAACAAAGTAGATTGATAGCAATCTGACAGGGAAGGTATTAGTAGCTAGAGGAATTACAAATGAACTCTTGCAAAAGATGGGTTTTGAGCTGAGGAAGGCAAAGAAACCAAGAGGTGAAGGTGAGTGGGCAAAGCGTTTCAGGGATGGGGGACAGACAATACAAAGGCATGGAGATGGGAAATGCTTTGTTATGTTCCAGGAAAGCTAATACCTAAATCAACAGTACATGGAAGGGAATAAAGTATAAGAAGACTAGAAAGGTAATAAGGAGCCAAGTTATGAAGGCAGATGAGTCTTTTGGAGTGCTTTAGCACCTTTTAGCTTGAAGCTAACTATAATGAATAATAATAATAATGATATTGATAGCTAACATTTATGTAGCACTATGTGCAAGGCACTGTTATAATTATTATCTCATCCCCATTTTACAAATGAGGAAACTGAGGCAAACAGCTGTTATGTAACTTGCCCAGGATCACACAGCTAGTCAATGTTTAAGATAAGATTTGAACTCAGGTCTTCCTAACTCCAAGCCCAGTGCTCTATCCACTGTATCACCTAGCTGTCTCTCTGTCCTATCTCCCTCCAATCCCTTCATCATTGGAATGTTCTTCCTGTGGCCATTATGACCAGGTGAAAGTATCCATCACTCAAGATCAGATGAGATGGGTAGAGTTTAGGGAGGAGAATACAGTATTGCTTAGACACAGATCTGTTGCAACCAAGATTTTTTTTTTTTTGGCGACAGTATGTATGTGTAGGCATTGGAAAGAGTGGATTATGTTTACCTTGACAAGCTAGGGAGGTGGAATGAAACTGAAGGCACCTAAGAACAATTTTAAAATGTATGTGGTGAGTCATAATTGTCCATTTTCTGTGTTAAAAAAAAAAAGAAAAAGAGGAAATAGCATTCAGTTTCTTTTAATCAGTGTGATGATGTGAGGTACAGGACACAAGGAAGATCCTGGGGCCAGAGAAGGTGGGCAGCAACTGTTCATCTTCCACTCCTCACTTCCCTTCTTTCTTTATCAAAATTTGGTGCATGTGAATCTGTTATTTGGCCTTTTCTTTTGCCATTATGTCCTTCTCTATCCAAACAAAAAGACTTAGAGCTAGGACCTTAGAGATCATCTGAAGTTCTAGGACTGCAAGGCCTAGAAACTTAAGGGGCTGACCCCAAGTCACATAAATAACAGAGCTGGGATTTGAACCCAGGTCTTCCAACTCCAAATCTAGTATTATTTCCATCTTTCTCCTCTTGGTGCCTCTGTCTCCTTTGCTCTAGATATCTCTTACCTGACCTATCATTCTCTGTGAGACTCTTCACCTTGCCCACCCTTCCCCTCCTTCCATCCTGTTACTGTCCCTATGTCTTATCTTTTTCTTCTCTGTATAGGGAGGTGTCTTTGTCCTGCTTAGATTCCCTGGCACATTTTCTGCTTATCCATTCCCTGATGGAATCAGATTCCCAAGAGATCTCAATAGATTTTTAAATGTAAAGTCCTACATTTGGGTTAAAAAACATCAACTTCCAAAGTCTGGGATTGGAAGCATTTATACCAGAAAACAGATTATGTGAAAAGACTTGGGGATCTTCCTGAGCTTAACACCTGATGAAAGCTAATAATGTGACATAGCCACCAAAAAATTCTCCATAACCTTAGGCCACATCACCATGGGATTATAGTGCCCAGAACAGGGATCACATCTCTCATGCTGTGTTCAATTCGGAGTGCCACATTTTAGGATGAACACTGACAAGTTAGAACACATTCAGAGTAGGGCAGCTAAGAAAGGTGAGAGGATTCAAAATCATGCCATATCTTGGAAGATCTATCCATTGAAACAGCTGCCTTCTCTCTCTCTCTCTCCTGTCCCCAATTCCCTTGAAGGCAAAGGCAGGGCATGGGAACACAAACCAGACTACAGCCAATTTTCAGGCTATAGGGTCTAAGGCTAAGGTCAAGGGAGCAGAATGCCTGATTGCTGACACCCTCACCTGCTGCCAGTTTGCTGGGCCAACCCAAATGCCTAGAGTGAAATCTTCTATCACAAAAGAGCTTGAGAAGGAAAACTGGGTCCCCAGTGACTCAAACTCAGCTGGCCAGTGCTACTGCATTGGATGAAATTTAAGTGTAACTTGTGTCTTCTTGTGTTTATTGAGCATAAATACACCTATAAGGGATAAGGAATATATGTCAATTTGTTGTTGTTGTTGTTCAATCATTTCAATCATGTCTGACTCTTTGTGACCCCATGTGGGGTTTTGTGGGCAAAGATACTGGAGTGGTTTGCCATTTCCTTTTCCAGCTCATTTTACAGTTGAGGAACTGAGGCAAACAGGGTTAAGTGACTTGCCCAGAGTCACACAGCTAGAAAGTTTCTGAGGTCAGATTTGAACTCATGAAGATGAGTCTTCCTGACTCCAAGCCCAGTGCTCTATCTACTGCTCCACTTAGCTGACCCTATATATGTAGGTAATGATACATGAGAAAGTACATTAAAATTACAAAAGGAAGGCAATGTGGGGTCAGAAAGAGAAAGTTGTTAAAGACCAAGGGGTCAGGGAAAGTTTCTTGGAGTGGCTTATGTTTGAATGGGGCCTTAAATGCTGAGTGGAAATTCAACAGGTAAAGGAGAGGAGGAGGACATTTCAGGAAAAGAGAATAGCATCAAGACAGAAAAATACAGGGTGTATTTGGCATACAGAGTATCTGTGGGAATTCATAGGCTTTTGATTTGGAAAGGGCCTTAGGGATGAACTAAGTGGATAGGCCAATCCCCTCATTTTACAGGCAAGGAAGCTAGGGCCCAGACATATTACTTGCTTAAAGTCATACATATTTGGCGTGGCTGGAATCATTGGCATGGCTGGGATTTGAACCCTGGTCCTGAGAATCCAAAGCCAGTGGTATTTCCACTATGTCATGTTGCTTCCAATTTGACTGAAGGATGGATTCCATGAAGAAGAGTAAATATGTGAAATTTCTGGAAAGGTAGGATGGTAACAGATTGGATGTCTGATAAATGCAAAAAAAAAAATTGGCCCAAAGTAGGGAATCATTCAAGTCAAAAAGCATTTTGGGCTACTGAAGATCCTTGTACAGAAGACTGCCATAATCATATCTCCCACATATGCATATAGAATAAACATAGCTCATGAGCTGTACCATAGCTCTGTACCATGGCCTCTGGTTTATACCAACTCTGAAAATCTACAGAACATAAGAAGAGATACAACAACTTGATCTTCACCCAAGTTCCTAATTTTACATTATTTCTTTCTTAGGAATGAAATTGTTCCTGTCCCAATGCATCCATATAGATTTCTCTATAAAGACAGGGATTAACTTTCTTCTGGGAAATAATTATTAAATAATTTTTATTATGTGTCAATAACATAATAACAATTCAATAGGTGTCCTGAATGAATGGTTTAGTTGGTGCTACATATTTCATTTCATCAGAGTGTGCACAAGGGTTACTAGATATAAAAAAATTATGTAATGATAACAATTGCTATAACAATGATAATTATCATTATTATTGAAAAATAGATGGGCTGGTCACTTATCAAGAACAAGGGATGACAGATAGACAACCAGACTGTTTCACTGCTATTCAGCATGTTGAGTGAACTTCTTGTTGTACACTTTGGGGAGAACATGGGCAAGAGCTGAACAGGATGGGTAAAAGTAGATGAGTTGGGATCTGCATCATTGTAGTTTGGGGGGGACTCTTGAATAGAATCGTAAGGTCTTAGATTTAAAGACATCAACAGATATTAGCAGCCATTGAATCTAATCCCTTCATTTTGCAGATGAGGAATCTAGGGCATGGTTAAGAGCATGGAAGTGACATGGAAGTATCACTTCAGGGTCATACAGTTGGTGAGTGTCAAAGGTGGGATGGAAACACAGGTTTTCCTGGCTGTACGTCCAGTGCTCTATCCATTCCTGCTTTGTGTGTGGGGAAAGGAGAAAGTCATTTGGGGCAACAAACTATCACTGGCAGGTTGCCCATTCAGACCCCCTTACCCAGGAATGGTTTTTGAGCACTAGGATACACACCACAGGAAACCAGGATGGAAGGGATGCACACACCTGGAGAGCAGAGTGAGTTCTGCCTCTCCATCCCCTGGCCCCATCCTCAACTCTGGTTACGTCTGTGTGATGGATGTCACTCTGAATGGCCCTGGCCCTGGCATCATTCCAAGCTAGGGGTTTGATGGGAATGTACAATTTGGGATGCTGATCATGGAACTTGGTAATCTGAATGAGGACCCAGAAGGCTTCATTTTGGACTTAAATGAACACAGTCCATGTCTATTTTTGGCCAGCCCAGTGATGAGGATTAGAGAGGGATGTACAGCCATGATAAAGAAGGATCAACAGTGATTTGTCTGTACAGCTTTTGGCAGCAACAACTCCTCACCCAGGGATTCACACACCCCCCCCACCTCATTCCCCTGACTTTGAGAGTAAGCACTGGCCCTAACACTCACTGGATGCCATTACCCCAAAATCTTTGCTTTCCTGCATTTACCCAGGTGGTCTGGGTTGGTCCCTTGCTCTAGTCAGGCCCGCAGTACATGTAGCTTGATTCTCCTTTTTTTTCCCCCAGGATTATTAACTCGTCTTAAGTGATAAATGTCCTCCAGAAGTCAATATTTATTTGTATATTTTTTCAAATATATGCTTGTTCCCTACCTCCTCCCATTAAATTGTGTGCTCCCAGAGAGCAAGGATTGGATAAAAAACTGGCAAAATTGCCAGACTCAAAAGAATTGGTTAACATCATGATGGCAGCAGGTTCCCAGTAGAGTGCCCCAGGGCCTCGTATAGTTTAACATTTTTATCGGTGACTTAGATAAACGGACTGTAAGATACCCTTATCAAATTTGCAAATGACATAAAACAGAGAGACTTCTAAGACATTGGATGGTGACAAAGTTAGGATCCCAAAAAGTCTTGCCAAGCTAGTCTAATGAGCTGAATCCAATTAGATAATAATTAAAAAAATAAATGTAAAGTCACATACGTGGGTTCAGAAAATCAATTTCACAAGTACAAGATGAAAGAGGTATTGTTAGCAAGCGAGTTATTAGAAAAAAAGACAATCTGGGGGTTTTAGTGGAGTTTGGGTTCAATATAAATAAACAGTTGATATGGCAAACTAATTCAATCTTGGGGCTGCACTAAGAGCTTCATACTTTTCAATTAAAAGGAGATGGCAATCTCACTGTCTTCTGCTCTGCTTAGAGCATGTCTTTATATTGTGTTCAGTTCTGGACAACACAATTTAGGAAGGACATTGATTAGCTGGAGAATGCCCTTAGAAGGGCAACCAGAATGGATGAAAAAACTGGAGATGTTTAATCGAGAACATGAGGAGAATATGAAGGCTGATTTCAAGGATTTGAAGGCTTGTGATGTTGATAAAGGATTAGAACTATCTCCAGGTCAAACGGACTACCTTGAGGCTTTGGGTTTCCCATAACTGGAGGTCCTCAAGCAAAGATTGGGTGACTCACTTTGTCAGGGATGATATTCAGAAAACTCCTGCTGAAGTTGGTCTGGATGGCCTCAGAGGTCCCTTCTGGTTCTGAGATTCTAGGATTTTCTTGGTGTGGGTAGGTAGTGTCTTAACCAGTACAGATCCCAACTTCTCTATATCCTTGGTGTTCGTGTCTTGCTGTGGCTAAAATGCTGGTGCCTTCCCTTTGAGATTACCTTCAATTTACCATGTATTGATTTTTTATGTATATAGTTGTTTCCATGTTTCCTCCCCATTAGATTGTGGACTCCTTAAGCACTGGTTGTTTTTGCCTTTCTTTGTATTTTGAGAGCTTAGCACATTGCCTGGTCCTCAGTAAGTGCTTAATAAATGTTTATTGACTGATTGACTAAAATAACTTAACTGCCCCTAGACCAACCCTATCATAATGAATCTCTCCAAATGTAGCTGAGCTAGTCCTTAGACAACAGGTGCAATCCATCATGTCTCTTTAGGATGTGTCAGAGTTAGAACTGAGATGTCCAGAAGCCAGGAACACCCCCACACTGTAATGAGACATCAGTGTAGCACCTCAGTGGAGAGGTTTTAATAACAAAGTTGGTAATATAGCATCTTAAGGTCACATGGTGCCTTCTTCCAGACCATCCTATGAGGCAGATGGGACAAAGATCTTCCTTTTTTTAAAATGAGCCTCAACAGAAGGGTAAGTAACTTGTGTAAGATCATACAGCTAGGAAGAGGCAGCGCTAGAACAAACCTCAGTCTTTTGCTGCTAAATTCATTGCTCTTCCCAGGATTCAACAGCTTCTATTAAGGGCAGCTGGCACAGTCATAAAGCAAGGGGCTCGTGGAGGGTATTCACTGGGAGGGTATTCCTCTTTGTAGATTATCAGTGCCAATGAGAGACAGTGAGGCAGAGTTAGGAGGACCTGGGTTCAATTTCTGCCTTTAATGACACAGGCCATCTGTTTTAACCACAAGCAAGTCACTTAACCTATCAGTATTTCAAGCAACTGGAAGGGAGGTGGGTGAGTGGGGAGGAAGAATGCATTTATTAAGCACCTACTACGTGCCAGGAACTATGCTAAGCACTTTACAAAATATCTCTTTTTATCCTCACAACAACCTTGGGAGGTAGGTAGATGCTATTATCATCCCCATCTTATAGTTGAGAAAACTAAAGCAGTCAGAGGTTAAGTGACTTAGCTAATGTCACAAGGCTAGTAAGTGTCTGAGTCTGTTTTGGAACTTGGGTCTTCCTGACTCCAGGCCTGGTCCTCTATCTACTTCACCACCCAGCTAGCTCTTTAAGACTATAAATTACCTACAAGATACTAATGTGTGTGTTTGGAAGGAGTTTTCATGCGTTGATGAAAACTCCATTCCCAAAACATATACATTCCCTACACGTGATGCCATCCCAGATCCGCAAAGTCTAGACCATCCCCTACATGCAGAAACAAATCGCAGAGTCTTAGATGAAGAGATTATTACTGGGAGTAATTTTAGAAACCATCTAGCCAAATACTGTCATTTCACAGATGAGGAAATGACAATCCAGAGAGTTTAAATGATTACATAGCTGGTAAGTAGTAGAGTTAGAACTAGAACCTGGAACTTTTTCTAACTGGTTTTCCAAAGCACCATCCACCTGTTTTCTAATGTTTTTGCTCACAACACTCCTTCTGAGTTAAATGGGATTATTATTACAGATGAGGAAACTGACACCCACAGAGCACAAGTGACTTATAAGAGGTCACATGACTCAGAGCTAGAACTAGAAGGCAGCATAGATCACTGGATTTGGAATTAGAGGACCTGAGTTTGAATCCTGACTTTGTATTTCCTGTGCACTCTTGGTTAATTTGCTTTATTTTCTCTCGGCCTCCATATCTTTATCTGTATGATGATGGGATTGGAGTCGGTGACCTCTGAGTTAACTTCAGGCTATAATTCTATGATCTCATGAACCCACCCCTGCTGACCTGCAGTCAAAGACTTTTTGCCCAAAGGCCGTATTGTTTCCCAAGTCCTGCTCTGCAATTCATTTGGGGAAATGTTTCTGCTGTGTTGTCTTATCAGTGATGTTCCGCACAGGTTAGAAAATGTGCAATAGCCAATCAGAAAAGTTTATTGTTGCCATTATTCTTGAACAGAAACTGACAGGTTCACTGTTATGAATGAATAGTTTAGCTGGTGCTACATGTTTCATTTCAGCAGAGTGGGCACAAGGGAACTAGATAGAGAAGAAAGCCTAAGGCACTCCTTCAGAATAGGAAAATCGTGAGTATGATGTACCATATTATTGGCCCAGACCTTTTCCTCTAGCTGTCCCTCATGAATCATGGACTATTAGAGCTGGAAGGAATTTTTAGGTGCGTCTAGCCGAGACCTTTCATTTTACAAGCAAGGAAACTGAGGCCCAGAGAGAGGGCAAGTGATCTGTTCAAAATATAAATAATATATGGCATAATGAGGGCAATAATCTTTGTACACTCATTGAAAATTTTAGTATTCTTTCTCTGACAGCTCTCTGTACCCTCAATACCACCCCCAATGGATAAAGAAACTAAGACTGAAAAAGGTTAATGTTGCTTGTTGTGTTCATGGGGATCTAAAGGAAATTTGAATCCACGGTCCACGTGTGAACTCTATGCTTACTAATGCAAGCGTACATTATGCATGTATGTAAATACAATTTACATATATACAGATACATGTGTATGTATTTATTTACATATGTATTTGCCAATCAGCAATTTCCTTTCTCATCCCAGCTGCATTTCTTTTGTTTATGCATGCCTAGCAGTGAAATCTCTAGGTCAAAGGGTATGGGCACTTTAATCATTTTCTTAATATAGTTCCAAATTCCTTTCCAGAATGGTTAGACCAATTCGCAGTTCCACCAACAGTGCATTAGTTGGCCTGTCTAGTAAAATCATTTTCGTCAGCTCTCAGCAGACTGAACAAAATGACTTTAAAAAAAAAGCCTCTCAGTTGTTTTTTTTTGGTTGTTGTTGTTGCTGTTGTTTATCTTTGTTTTGTGTTTGTGTTTGTTTGTTTTTGCTTTCTCACAATATATAATGATATAATGATGGTTTGATCTCTCAGGCTCCCAGCATGGCTTTTTATGACTGATTTTGTGCTGATCTAGTGAAACTTAGAGATATGTTGGAAGCAATGTGGTATGGTGGAAAGAACACTGAATTTTCCTTTTTGTTAATGTGACTTTGGGTAGTCCTTTGACTTCTCTTGCTCTCATTCCTCTTACCTGTCAAGTATAGAAATAATATTGATGATCACTTAAAGAAGTAATCTAGATGGAGGGATCCCTAAAGTTTCTTCCATGTTCTAAATGTTATAACTCCTCCGTTGGTGTGCAAAACCTTCCTACAACTTCCAAAGATCCTCTGTGGACCAGCCACATCAGTCATCCTTGTATGGAAAGGATTGTTTATCCTTGGTATGTTAGAGAGAGAAAGATGGTAGGGGATAGAAGAATAGGACATAGTCCTCAACAAAGATATTCCTAATATACCTTCTGCTTGTCCACAAACAGTGGATGATTCTTAGTAATTAGGAAAGATCAAGTCATTAGATTTTTTTATTCCTTTATCAGCCAGTGCATGGACTGAGTACCAGCAGTGGACAGAGCTTTATTCTGAACATGAGTAGGGTACATGGAGAAACATTTGAGCTGAACCTTGAATTGGTCTCCCGATTCTAAGAGGCACAGGTGAGAAGGAAGAGCATGGCAGGTATAAATTACGGATGTAGAAAACGAAATGTCATCAGGGGAGATGGTAAGTTGGCCTGTTGGCTGGAAGGTAGAACATGAAGGAGGAGTCACATAGAAGGCATTGTAAAGACAAGTTGGAGCCAGGCTATGAAGGGCTTTATTTGCTTATATTTTATTCTGGAGACAGCAGGAAGCTACTGCAGTATCTTGGGCAGGAGAGGGATGTGGTTAGACCTGATGATTATATGATGATATGATGATATATTAATAGCTATTAAAGACGAAAACTTCACCTAGACTTTTGAAGCACCCCGTATGCCAATTTGTGGGGTATTTTTTCCCTTTTTTTAATCCTATGTTTTATTCATTACCACTAAATTGGTTTGAGTTTGAAAGTCTATTTCTGGAGTACAGATTCTTAAGCTTTTTTATGTCGTGAACCCATTTGGCAGTCTGAGGAAGCTATGTATCCTTTCCCAGAATAACATTTTTAAATGCACCAAATAAAATGCACAAGATTACAAAGGAAACCAAAATATATTGAGATACAGTTACCCATATATTAAAAACAGCAACAACTACAATATTAATGGATTCCAGGTTAAGAGGAGGTGTCTGCTTTCAAGATATTTCTCTAGTTCTTCTCATGATACCTCCTAGGAACTCACCATGCCTGTCTTTCATTTGCTTCAAGGTGAAAAGCTGCTTGCTAGATCCTAGAACAAATTAAGCTAGTGGATGAGGTCTTTAAACAAATATTTAGGGGATGGGGAGTAAGTCCTTTACCTTGATGGGATAGGGAAGCCTGTCACAGTAGAATATTTGAAGCCCCGGACCAAATTCTCCAAACCTCTAAATCATGACACCTGATCCGATGCCCCATATCCATCTTAGAATCTTGTTTCTGACCCTGGCTTGTTTTTAGCTTCCCTAAAAGAAAATGTCCCTATCCTGACTTATTGAGGATGTTCTAAAGAGGATTTTCAGACAGGTAGCCTTTGAAATCCCTTCTAATCCCTGGATTCTTTTTTTTTTTTAAGTGAGGCAATCGGGGTTAAGTGACTTGCCCAAGGTCACACAGCTAGTATGAGTCAAGTGTTTAGTCTGAGGCTGGATTTAAACTCAGGTCCTCCTGACTTCAGGGCCAGTGCTCTATCCACTGCACCACCTAGCTGCCCCGATTCTTTGTTCTTAAAAGGGAGAACAAAGAGTTAAAGATGATTCCAAGGTTCCAAGCTGCAGTGACTGGCAGATGATCCTGTCATTACTAGGAAAAGGGAAAGTGGGAGTAGGGGCAGGTTTGGGGCAACAGACAATGAGTGCATTTTTAGACAGACAGAGTTTGTGGTGCTGGCAGGCTATCTAGGTAGAGATATTCACAAGGCAGTTCTCAGGATAGAGATCCAAGTTGGAGATAAAGATTAGGAATCATCTGCAAAGATGAAGCCACTGAAACCATGAGATTAAATGAGACTGCCAAGGTAGGGTATAGAGAGAAACTGAAAAAAGACTAAGGCCAGAGCTTTGGACCTGCCCTTCCTCCCACTGCCCTCAATCCATAGGGTATCTATCTCTGCAGGACTGTTCAGCAAGGAGGGAGAGTCTTATTTCTCTGGCCTTCTAAATGTCAATTTAAAGGAAAGATGTAGCCCAGCCAGATATCCTGAGTAATCATCCATTTACACATCCAATTCCATTTGTATAAATAGGAGCCTCGCTGCTGACCACTTTTTAAAGCAGATAGTATTTAAATTACCTGCATGCAGCTCCTTTCTCTAGCCCAGGTTTTAGAGAAGAGAAGAGTAGGAAGCCTACTTTTACAATCTCCTTACACCTCCTTGTACTCTGTGATTCGGTGACGCTACCACTGGCTGCCCCTCGTGACTGGAACGTTCTTCCTCATCTCTGCCTCCCAACCCCTGGTCTCCTTCAAGGCTCACCTTCTACAAGAAGCCTTTCCTGATCCCCCTTAATGCTAGTGCCTTCCCTCTGATGATTTATCCCGTCCCTCTCTTGTTTGTAGTTATTTGCATGTTCTCTCCTCAAGAGCAGAGACTCTTACTTTTGCTTGTTTGTGAATTGTTGTTGTCATTGTTGTTGTTCTGTCTTTCTCTGCATCCCCAGAGCCTAGCACAGACCCTGGCATACAGTAAGCGCTTGATAATTGCTTGTTGACTGACTGACTCTGGTGTTGGAGTGCTCTGATGTCCTTAAGTTCCTAACACACCTGCGGTGAGGGAAGGGCTTTTGGACATTTTGCAAAAGGCAGGAATGGGTTTACCCAGAACTACCCACAATGCCCACGGCAGGCCCTGTCACTGATACCACTCCTTAGTGAGATGGCCAAGTCAAGGTTGGTGCATAGTCTGAAGCCATGAAACATAGCCAAGCCAGTTGATCTCCATGGGGCCTTAGCCTCTTTAAGAGAAATGGACTACTTTTGTCCATCTGTAAAATGAACTTGTGTCCCAATTGAGCTCAGGAAGATGTCTGCTTTTTAATGTATATCTTAAGGATCTTCTGCACCTACTGAGACTCAGTAGTGGCACTGACTGATTCATTAGAGGTGATGGTGCCGTGAGGCTTTGGAAAGTTTTCCATCTTACTCAGAATCAGAAGAAAGAAGGTGAAAAGCTTCAGTGTGAAAAATTTAAACTAGCTATAAGGGAAGACCTTTCTGAAGAGTGAGGGTCAGTAAGTAGTGAAACAGGTGAACGGGGGCTAGAGAATCTCCTCTGAGGCCTATGTGTTTTCTCCTGCCTGGGATGCATTCAGTGTGAGCCTGTCAGGAGGCACAGGGTCAGACTAGACCAGAGAAGCTCTCAAGGTCCCTTTCCAATCCAATGATTCTGTGATGGTTGCTGTTCCACATTCTCCATCTCAGAGCTCAGAGATATCTGAAAGACTGGAGTTATGGCTCTTCTCCCCATAGTGCATATGCCCTGCAGGCAGAATGCTTGATCAGAAGTAGATATAAATATTCCAGGGCCCAAACACAGTATTTCTGTCCTTAGGGCCTTCAGCTTTTGCCTAGGATGGAGCTGGGGGGAATGATGGGAACTCTTTGCCCAGGGGAACAAGGGACACAGGGAAGGGACAGTTTGTTAGCGTTGGTAAAGAGAGCGTGCTGATGCAGCTTGTACCCTGGAATAGGGAGAGGTGATGTCAAAGAGTGTAAGTGAGCATCTGTGTGCACAGATTTGAAAAAAAAACCCAACTTATTCTATATCCTGAGTGTTTCTGGGGTCCATATCTGCAAAGATAAGACACATTCTTCAAGGGCCCAGCTCAAATTCCCCCTCTCTCCCATTTCGAAATTAACATAGCACTTTTATGTCCTTGTGATGCTGGAATCTCATTACATTATAGTCACTTGTATCTATGTTTTATCTGGAGCCTGAGGAATGGGCCTTATTCACTTCCCTATGCCTCCCCATCCCCAATCATCACAGTGCCTAGCACATAATAGATGTTCAATAAGTATATCTTGAATGAATAAATGTTGAATTTCCTAAACATGACTATTTGCCGGTAAATTGCCATACCTAAGCTTTTACATTTTCACTATGAATTTAAAAAAATGGAACAGACTTTAAACAGTAGTTTAAGGGGTTCGGATTAGACCCTTAGAAGTATTTCCTAATAACAGGGATTGTTCAACAGTAGAATTGGTGACCAGTGGAGCTGAAAAGAGTTTAAAATGGATGATAAGCAGTTATTGTATGCTGCCCTATATTACAGTCATTCCTGTACCTGTCTTTCCCTTCTCTGGTAGATTTTAAGTTTCAGAAAATCAGGAACGACCCTATCTTAATCATCTTTGCATCCCCCACAATGGCTGGCACAGGCCTCATATGTGATGAGTGCTGAATACACATTTATAGAATGTTGCTTGGTTGTATGGACGGATGAACAACACCAGCAAATGCACAATTTGTGGAGAAAGGACAGCCGGTCACACATCACTCTCTTTATTCATCTTTGTATGCAAGGAAAGAGGGTGGCTTGATCTTAGAATACAAAGGACAGAACCCCCTGAAATGTACTCATCCGGAATGATTTAAAAGCAGAGAGACAGGCCTAATGAACTCCTCTCAAGTTCTCCTCCAACCTATATGTCCTTTGTACCTGAGTGCAAGCTATGCCAGGATACCAGAAACAATCTCAGAAATTCCTTTGGTGAGGACAAAGTCATGTAAGCCTCTAATCTAAAAGAAGATGCTCTCCTAGGAATCATGTAATAGCAATACGGCCCACTTCCTGGCCATCGCCAAGCCATGTTGCCTACACTTCGACCTCTTCCTCTCCTCCTTCTCATCTTTTCACCATAAATAGTACTTATGGCCCCCAGGGGAGCATTACTACTATTTTGGGACTTCTCTCACTCTCTCCATCATGCCCTCTTTTCAGCTTCCTTTTGTGTGTTGTGTTCTCCTTGTTAGAGTGTAAGCTCCTTGAGGGCAGGGACTATTTTTTAAATGTGTATCCCAAGTACATCAAGTGCTTGGCACATAGTATGTACTTAATAAATGATTGACTGACTCTTAGACTATCTGTATGGGAGGCTGCCCCAAGAGAATTAGGAGTGAATGTAGGAGCAGGATGAATGAATGAACGAATGATATGAAATGAAATTATTATTAGCTTACAATGTATCAAGTGCTGCGCTAAGCATGGGGGATACAAGTAGAGGGAGACAACATACAATAGCAGGATTAGTAGCTAAGGAAGTGTTTTGGTCTGGGTAGTCATAATAGAGTAGAGCTATCCGGAAACTGATTGGCATGCATTTTCCAGAAGCGATGGTGCCATTGATTTGATTATGGTTCCCAGAACTCGAGCTGGAGTGCAGGGGATAGGGAGGAAGATGTAGCTATGGAGGAGGGTGGATAACAGGAAGATGACCAGTGTGAATGGCTAGATGGGATGTGAAGGATGGTCTGGCCTGGTATGGAATTGGCTGGATGTAGTGACTTATATGACATTGTCCTCACTCATCCACCAATCAGGTAAGTTTTGCCCAGGTTGAGATTTCCTGAGTTGAATGAATAGGGTCCCACAGGGAATGGTCTTTGGAGGTACAGTAGCTTAGGAGTTCAGCAGCAGAATAAATGGTAAAGAGATGAACCAATATGGATGGCTGCATGGAATGTGAAGCAAGAGTACTTAAGTTATGGTGGCACAGTGGATAGAGCTCTGGTCCTGGAGTCAGGAAGACCTGAATTTAAATCTCACCTTAGATATTTACTAACTATGTGACCTTGAGCAAGTCACTTAACCTCTATATGCCTCAGTTTCCTCATCTGTAAAATGGAGATAATAATAGCACCTGCTCCTAGGATTATTGGGAGAATCAAATCAGACAATAATCACAAAGCACTTAGTACAGCACCTGGAACATAGTAGACACTTAACAAATGCTGTTCTCTTCCCTTCTATAGTTTTTGGTATCTTGCCTCCTTTCAACATCAGCCTCGAGGGTGTTTCAGGACAGAGCCTCAGCTCTAACAATACCTAGCCATCAGCTATTATCTTGGCTAGAAACATTCCCTGTTGGAAAGCATCAACTCCATGGTGGTTTAGAAATGAGGGGAAAAGAAAACATAAAGCATTAGAGACCGTAGACATTTGATTGACTTAAAGAAACTTTCACTTTACCACAGAAAGACAGGGATGCTGCACAGAGCCCTTCTTCAGGGTCACTGGGTACCAGAGTAGCAGCACATGTAAGGCCACTCAGGAGCCCCTGAATGTCTGGTGTATTCCTGAGGATAACTCACATCCCCTCCTGTTATGATCCCAGACTGTTACACATACTTTACTCTCTAATTCAACAAATGCCCTCACCTCATGGTGATTTTACCCTTTGGGCAGCAGAATATTCTAGTCTCCAGATGAATCCACATGTCACTGTCTTTCCTTACACATTCCAGTCCAGACCAGTACTCTGATAACTTAATGGACTAAACAAGTCCTTCAGGCTCCTGTTAGAGAAAGAGGCAACCTGATCCTCCCTCATGAACCTAGGAGATAATGTGCCCTTCTAAGTGGAGAATAAGCCAGGACCTCCCTGCTGATTGCTCATCTCTGCTTACTGCCCTTCCCTCTGGCTAAAGATGTTAGGGAAAGGACCAGCAATCCCCTAAATAGAACCTCAGCTCTACCCAGTCCTTTCTACAAATAAGGACTGGGCAGGGTAAACTGAATTGACCCTTGGAAGGGATGATAGTCTCTTTTTCTTAGCTTCCCTGATAGATTTTAAATTTGCTGTTTTTGTTATTTAAAGTGGGCTGATGAACATTGCTACTTATTTGCAAGGCAATAGAAAAGGCAGGTGCCTTGACATCTGGAAGTTACTTTCCATTCTTCCTGCCTTCTGCTTAGGAATATAGAAGCATTAGATTTAGAGCAGGAAGAGATCCTCTGAGATCTTCTAGTCCAACCCTGTTTTATATATGTGGAAACCTACACCCTGAGAGGCTAAATGACTTTTTTCATCTGCCTCTCTTATGGAAAGATACACTCACACTTAATGTTAGATGCCTATTTCATACAAAACAGTACACTAAGGAATTGGGGGTAGGAACAGAATACAAAGGAAATAGAATACATTTGTCCTGCTGTTGCAGAGTCCACATTGAATGGAAACGTGCTTCAGTGAAATGCTGAGGATGGATGTGATGAATCTGTACAGTAAGTAACTGATATTATGTTTTAGGAGAAAGAGCACCTGACATAGAATGGGAACCTGAGTTCAATTTCTGGCTTTGTCGCTTTCTCATTGTATGACCTTGGCCAAGTTTTCTTGTCGATAGAATGGAGATAATAAAACTTGTAATAAATAATAAAACTACCTCATCATACTGGTAAACCTTAAAGCACTATTTAAATGTGAATTATGATACTGGTGATGAAGGGATATACTGTGTATAAAGCACTTAATAACCATAAAAGCCTTATTATTGTAAATAATGGTCATTTTCTGCTTTCTTTGACTTGCCATGTAAAATAATGCCCATAAGTACAAAGTATTTTTTTTCTTTTTGGTCTAAGTTAATTTCATCCACATGGAGCCATTTCTAGTATGGAAACTCCCTCCATCTATGAATGAATGAATGCTAAAGAAAGAAGGGAAAGAAAGAAAGAAGGGAGGAAAAGAAGGAAACAAGGAAGAAAGGAAGGAGGAAGGGATGATGAAGGGATGATAAAGCATTAATTTAGTCCTTACTATATGGCAGGCGCTGTGAGCATATCAATGATTCACCTGTAACTTAAGACAGTTGTCTGGGGTACTTACTGGTTAAGCATAACTTACCAGGGTCATGGAGTAGCTGGATAACACAGTGGATAGAGCATTGGACCTAGAATCGTATCCTACCTTAGACATTTTCTAGCCATGTGACCCTGGGCAAGACACTCATTTGACCTTTCTGCCTCAGTTTTTTCATCTGTCAAATGAGGATAATTATGTCATCTACCTCCTAGGGATGTTATGAGTGTAAAATGAGATGATTTTTGTGAAGCACTTTGCAAACCTTAAAGTGCTGTAAGAATGCTTGGTGTTATTATGCTAGCTATATGTGTCATAGGCAGGACTTGAACCTAGGTCTTCCTAATTCCAAGAATAGCAATCTATCCATTTTTTTCATACTGTTTGTCTATGGTATTAATATAATTGTATATAACAATGTAAGTAGAACGTTTGCATTTATTTGAATTGGAGGAGTATTCAAAGTTGAACTTTGGTCACACAATGGTTTTCTCCACATATTAATTTCAAATTTAAAGGGACACTAGGGGGCATTGGGGCATATCCATGGCTTGATAGGATTGCATTAAAGGAAGGTGTCCAGCTCTTCCAGAGACCGTGTTTTGATGCCATCATCAGAGACAGAAGACTGGGCTAGACTTCCTGGAATCCTTAGCTTCCTTCAAGGTTCAATCAAGCACTGCTTTCAGAATGAGTCTTTTCCTGATCCCCACATCTACTAATGCCTTCCCTTCCCTTCCAAGATTTTGAATCAAAGCATATATTTTCTTTGGATGTGTGTTTGTCTATACCTGTATATGTGCATACTGTCTCCTAAGAACCCCTGGACTTTGCCAACTACCCAGCTATTCACCCTTAGGACTTCTGGGCCAGGGCTTTTACTCTGTTCTACAACTGAACTTTTTTTGAATGTGTTATCTCTCCTAATCAGAGCAGAAGCTCTTTGAGAGCAAAGATTGTATTGATTCTTCTCTTTTTTTATCCTCAGCACTTAATACAGTGATTGCCACATAGTGAACACTTAAAAAGAACTTTTTTCATTCATTAATTCATTAATTCAATGAATGATCAAATGAGACAATATTTTCAAAGTTCTTAACACGGTGCTGGTACATAATAGGTGATTAATAAATGTTTCCTTCCTTCCTTCCCTCCCTCCTTCCTTTCCTTCTTTCTTCCTTTCTTCTCTCCTTTCTTTCATTCCCTTGTTCCTTCCTTCATTTACTCCTTTCTTCCTTCTCTCCTTCCTTCCTTCTTTTTCTCTTTCCTTCCTTTCCTCTTTCCTTCCTTCTTTCCTTCCATAGCCTCCCTGGGTCTCAGTTTTTTTATCTGTAAAATAAAGAGGAAGAACTTGATGGCCTTCAAAATCTCTCCCAGCTGTAGAACCATGATCCTGTGTGTTTCTACATACTTAATGAAGTTGGTCCTTGGGCAAGAGACATATAGTCCATCGCCAGGCCAATGGAAGAAGACCTTCCAGATTGGCAGAATGTCTCCCCCCTTCCCAGGGTACCCTCTGTTGTCACAGCCTTTGAAAACCTAGGATTGCTTCCATAACACATATAAGGAAGAAGGACTTTAATTGAAGCTTTTCTCTTTATAAAGTCTTTCAACTACTTTTGATTTTTCCCACTGGTCATCTAGTGGACCAAGTCTAACTACTAATAAATAGCACTAACATTTATATAGTACTTTAAAGTTTGCAAACAACTCAATATGAAAGATTTCCCTAAATCTGGATCTTCTCTATGTACATACTGTTATGTGTTAGGTAAATACTCCTTTGTTAAAACTCTGCCTACAGTTTCCACCAGGTTTTTTTAAAGCCAATATTCCAGGAAGAGATGTGGGAGTACAATTGACCCATCTTTCCTGCTTTGGAGTCACCTAAGTAATAGCAAGTAGGATACTTGGCAGAATAAAACTGTCAGACAGAATTCTATTCTCAAGAGAAGGAAAGAGGTACTTAATAAGGACTAGCAAACATGGAAAGCTTAAGGGAAATTTCTTGATTTTTTGGCTACAATAATAAACTGATGACTCCTTGAGCTTGCAGTCCACTAAAGCTTCCAGATTTTTTTTTCAGATAAACTGCTTTCTTTTTGTCCAAATATATTTTAATTTCATTAAATATTTCTCAATTATATGTAAGATATTTTTAACATTTTTTTTAAATTTTGAGTTCCAAATTCTCCCCCTGACTCCTTCTCCTCCACCCTCCTTGAGAAGGTAAGCAATTTGATATAGATTAGACATGCAAAGTCATGCAAAACATATTTCCATATTAGCCATGTTGCAAAAAAAAAACCCACACACGGAAACAAAAAAAAATCAAGAAAAATAAAGTTTAAAAAATGTGCTTTGATCTGCATTCAGCCCCATCAATTCTTTCTCTGGAGATGGATAGCATTTTTTCATCACAAGTCCTTCAGGATTGCCTTGGATCATTGGATCAGAGTAGCTAAGTCTTTCACAGTAGAGCATCCTTACAATATTGCTGTTACTGTCTACCCTATCTCCTGGTTCTGCTCATTTCACCTTGCATCAGTCTTCCCAGGTTTTTCTGAAAGCATCCTGCTTGTAATTTCTTATAGCACATTAGTATTCCGTCACAACCATATACCATAACTTAAGCCATTCGCCACGTGCTAGGCAACCCCACGATTTCCAATTCTTTTCCCCCACAAAAAGAGCTGCTATAAATATGTTCGTATGTATAGGTCCTTTTTCTTTTATCTCTTTGGGGTACAGAGGTAGTAGTTATATTACTAGTTCAAAGGGTATGCACAGTTGGATAGCCCTTTTGGCATGGTTTCAAATTGTTCTCCAGAATTGTTGGGTCAGTTCACAACTTTACCCCCTCCAACATGTGTCATTTTTCTCTTCTGTCACATTGGCCAATCTGATAGGTTTGAGGTGATGCCTTGGAGTTGTTTTAATGTCATTTCTCTAATGTATAGTGATTTAGAGCATTTTTTCATATGAATATAGATAGCTTTGATTTCTTCTTCTGAAAATTGCCTGTTTGTGTCCTTTGACCATTTATCAATTGGGGAATGACTTGTATTCTTATAAATTTGACTCAGTTCTCTATATATTTTAGAAATGAGGCTTTTATCAGAGAAATACTATAAAAAAAAAACCAAACTTTCCCCAGTTTTGTGCTTTCCTTCTGATCGTGGCTGCATTGGTTTTCTTTGTATAAAACCTTTTTGAGTTCATGTAATGAAAATTATCAATTTTACATACTGTAATGCTCTCTATCTCATTTGGTAATAAATTCTTTCTTTATCCATAGATCTGACAGGTAAAATTTTCCATGCTCCCCTAATTTGGTTATGATATCACTCTTTATGTCTAAAGTCTTAGACTTACCCATTTTGACCTTATCTTGCTATATGGTATGAGATGTGGGTCTATACCTAGTTTCTATCAAACTGCTTTCCAGTTTTCCCAACAATTTCTGCCAAATAGTGAGTATTTGTTCTGAAAGCTTGGTAGGTAGGTGGCAGAGTAGATAGAGTGTTAGGCCTGAAGTCAAGAAGAACTGAGCTCAGATCCAGCCTCAGACAATTACTAGCTGTGTGACTCTGGGCAAATCACTTAAGGTTTGCCTCAATTTCCTCATCTGTAAAATGAACTGGAGAAGGAAATGGCCACTCCATTATCTTTGTCAATAAAACCACAAATGGGGTCATGAAGAGCTGGACATGGCTAAAATAACTGAACAACAAAAACCACATTGTTTTGATGATTACCACTTTGTAATACAGTTTGAGATCTGGTACTACTAGGCCACCTTCTTTTACATTTTTTTCTATTGTTCCCCTTCATATTCTTGACTTTTTGTTCTTCTGAATGAATTTCATTCAGAATTCCAGCTCTTTTTTAGTAGTTTGTAGATTTTTTAGTAGTTTGATTGGTATGGCACTGAATAAGTAAATTTAGGTAGAATTGTCATTTTTTATTTTATTGGCTTGGCCTACCCATGAACAATTAATATTTCTCCAATTGTTTAGATTTGATTTTTTGTGTGTGTGTGAAAAGTGCTTTGTAATTTTGGTCTTATAGTTCCTGGGTTTGTTTTGGCAGGTACACTACCAAGTATTTTATTACTGTCGGCAGTTATTTTAAGTAAAAGTTCTCTTTTTATCTCTTCCTTCTGGATTGTGTAGGTAATATATGGAAATGCTGATGATTTATGGGGGTTTACTTTATATCCTTCATTTTGCTGAAATTGTTAATTATTTCAACTAGTTTTTTAGTAGATTCTCCAGGATCCTCTAAGTATACCATCATATCATCTGCAATGAGTGATAGTTTTCTTTCTTCATTGCCTATTCTTATTCCTTCAATTTTTTTCTTCTCTTATTGCTATAGCTAGCATTTATAATACAATATATAATAATAGTGAATGATAGTGGATAGAATAATAGTGATGATAATGGACATCCTTGCTTCACCCTGATCTTATTGGGAAGGCATCTAGCTTATTCCCATTACAGATAATAATTGCTGATAGTTTTAGATAGATACTACTTATCATTTTAAGGAAGGCTCCATTTATTCTTATGCTTTCTAATGTTTTTAATAGGCATGAGTGCTGTATTTTGTTAAAAGTTTTTTCTGCATCTATTGAAATATTCAAAAGACTTTTGTTATTTTTGTTATTGATATGGTCAATTATGCTGATAGTTTTTCTAATATTGAACCAGCTCTGCATTCCTGGTATAAACCCCACCTGGTCATAATGTGTGTTTTTGTAATATATCACTATAATCTCTTTGCTATCATTTTATTTAAAATTTTTGCACCAATATTCATTAGGGAAATTGGTCTGTAGTTTTCTTTCTCTTTTTTAGCTCTTCCTCGACTGGGTGTCAACACCATATTTGTATTGCAACAGAAATTTGGTAGGACTCCTTCTTTGCCTATTTTCCCAAATAGTTAATATAGTATTAGAATTGTTCTTTAAATATTGGTTGAATTCACTTATGAATCCCTCTGGTCCTGAGAAATTTTTTTCAGGGAGCTAATTGATGATTTGTTCAATTTCTTTTTCTAAGATAGGGTTACTGAAATATTCTATTTCCCATTCATTAATCTGTGCAATTTATATTTTTGCAAATGTTCATCCATTTCACTCAGCTTGTTAGATTTATTGGCATATAATTGAGCAAAACAGCTCCTAATAATTGCTTCAATTTCATCTTTCTTGGTGCTGAATTCACCTGTTCCATTTTTGATACTGGTAATTTGATTTTTTTTCTTTCTTTTTCTAAAATCAAATTAACCAATGGCTTATCTTTTTTATTGTTTTTTTTTTTCATAAAACCAGCCTTTACTTTAACTTATTTGTTCAATGATTTTCTTATTTTAAATTTTATCAATCTTTCCTTTGATTTTCAGGATTTTTAATTGGGAGTTTAATTAGAGATTTTTAATTAGTTCTTTAGTTTTTTTAATTGCATGCCTAATTCATTGATCTGTTCTTTCTCTATTGATATGAGCATTTAGAGATATAAATTTTCTCCTAAGTACTTATTTGGCTCCATCCCACAAATTTTGCTATGTTCTCTTATTGTTGTCATTCTTTTTAATGAAATTATTGGTTATTTCTGTATGTTCTTTGACCTATTTATTCTTTAGGATTAGATTAGTTTCCAATTAATTTTTAATGTATGTTACCATGGTGCTTTACTGAATGTAATTGTATTGCATTATGATCTAAACAGGATGCATTTAATATTTCTACTTTTCTGCATTTGGTTGTCAAGTTTTTAATGCCCTGATACATGGTCAATTTTTGTGAAGATGCCATGTACGGCTGAGGAAAAGGTATACTATTTCTATTCCCTTTCAATTTTCTCCAGAGTTCTATCAATCTAACTTTTCTAAAATTCTTCTTTCTTATTTATTGTATGGTTAGATTTGTCTAGTTCTGAGAGAGGAAAGTTGAGGTCCCCTACTAGTATAGTTGTCATGTGTAATTCCTCCTATAACTCATTTAGATTTTCCTTTAAGAATCTGGATTCTATGTCATTTGATGCATACACATTTAGTATTGATATTACTTCATTGTCAGGGTACCTTTAAACAAAATATAGTTTCCCTGCTTATCTTTTTAAATTAGGTTTATTTTTGCTTTTGTTTTGTCTGAGATTATGATTGCTACCCCTGCTTTTTTTCTTCAGCTGAAGCATAATAGATTCTGTTCCATCCCCTTATTTTTACTTTGTATGTTTCTCTCTGTTTCAAATGGGTTTCTTGTAAACAACATATTATTGGATTCTGGTTTTTAATCCATTCTGCTATCCACTTTGTTTTATGAGTGAGTTCATCCCATTCACATTCAAAGTTACATTCATTAATGGTGTCTTTCCCTCCATCCTATTTTTTTTCCCCTATTTGTCCTCTCTCTCTCTCTCTCTCTCTCTCTCTCTCTCCCCCCCTTCTCCCTATTCCTCCCTCTCTCCCTCTTGGCCCTCCTCAAAAGTCTGTTTTATTTCTGACCACTGCCTCTCTTAATATACCCTTCCTTCTCTTATCCTTCCCTCTAAGGTAAAATAAACTTCTATACCCAACTAAGTGTGTGTGTTATTTCCCACTTTGAGTCAATTCTGATGACAGTAAGGTTCAAGCCTTGCCAGCCACTTCCTTTTTGCATTTCCCCCTCCACTGTTAAAACGCTTCCTTTTACATCTCTTTTATATGAGATAATTTCCCCTGTTCTTTCTCTCCCCCTTCTCCCAGTGCATCCCTCTTTCTTACCCCTTAATTTTATTTTTTTAAAAATCATCCCATAATAGTCAACTTATACCTGCACCTTTAGGAATCATAAGCATCTTCCTCCCACGCAGGAATGTAAATAGTTTAACCTTATTGAATCCCTTATGATTTTTTTTCATGTTTACCTTTTCATATTTCTCTTCAGTCTTGTATTTGAAAGTCAGATTTTCTATTCAGCTGTGGTCTTTTCATCAAGAATGCTTGAAAGTCCTCTATTTCATCAAATGTCCATTTTTCCCCTTGAAGGACTATACTCAGTTTTGCTGTGTAGGTAACTCTTGGTTGTAATACTAGTTCCTTTGCTCTCTGGAATATAATATTCCAAGCCCTCCAGTCCTTTAATGTAGAAACTGCTAAATCTTGTGTTATCCTCACTGAGGCTCCATGATATTTTAATTGTTTCTTTCTGGCTGTTTGCTCTCCTGCAGCCATAAGTGCTAATGTTCTTTTCTGTCTTGGAACTGAGACCAGGGCCTCTGCTCCCTTGTAAGCCACCACAAGCACTCTTCTTCACCATGGAACTGTGATGAGGCACCTCTGAGATCACAAGCACCAGTGTACCTCTTAGCCCTGGAACTGTGACCTGGAACTGCTGTGTAATAGGCAATTTCAACAGGTTCCTTGCCCTAGTGCCAGCAAAGTGTCCCATCTAATCTCTTTATGACCATTTTCTGACCCCCTCACTGTCTGTGGGCTGAGAGCTCCTGAAGCTTCTGTTGCAGCCACTTCCAAGGCTGGTTGCTTGCTACTACATGGCCTGTGCTGCACTCTAGGCCTGACCACCACCCTGGTGTGACAGACCTTTCCTGTTGACCTCCTAAATTTTCTTGGACTAGAAAATTGTTTCATCCCAACCTTTTGTTGGCTCTGCCACTTCAGAGTTCAATTTGAGTCATTATTTTAAAGTTATTTGAAGGGAAATATTGGAAGAGTTCAGGTAAATTCCTGTCTCTACTCCACCATTGTGGCTCCACTCCCTAGATAATCTATTTTCTAAGCATGTTTCCCCATCCCACACTGGCAATCAAATGTATTGAAAAAGACTTCTTTAAATTGAAGACATATTTCTTAGTAATCAAAACAAGAACAAACAGGCATTCCTGCAAAGAGAATGCAATTAGATAACCAACTGCTTCCTATCTTGGTACTATCTGGGCCTCTCATGTAGGTAGAAAATAGCTGAGGAGAGAGAGAAAAGCACCAGTTTCTTTTGTTCTCCCCATAAGGAATGGGGGGGGGGGGAAGGGAAGAACACTCAAAAGACCTGTGTCTCTTTAAGCATTGCTACTACATTTATTTATCCTTTCCCCCCCCATACTCTATATGCCTCCCCCTATGCTTCCCTCAAGGATGAAAATAACATCATACCTTTTGCATTCCAAGTTCTTTGTTGTATCTGCAGGATAGCATAGGTGCCCCACCTTTCAAGAGACAAGTCAGTTTTAAATCAAAAAGGTCCAACATTGTTAACAACAGAAAGTTGCTTCCTTAGTTCAGTCACGTTTCTATCCACTTTCCCAAGGTATATTTTTCTTGCTAGATCCAATTGGGAAACAGGTGAATTATAATGGACCCCTTCTCCCCCATTCCAAGAAGCTAGATAGTAATGAGATTGTCAATCAATAATCCTCATTTTGCCAAGAATGATTAAACAGTCAGGCTCCTAACAATTGAGTTCAATCCTTTCTACGCCTGGCTACAATGGTACAGAATTACAGAATTTTAGAGTTGGACGGGACATCAATGTCCATCTAGTACAATGATGTAGTCCACAAAAAAGAATCCCTATTATGACCTCTCCCAACTGAGCCATCTATAAATTTTATGAACATGCCATCTATACCCTTATTCAGTTATTGATTAGAAAAAAATGTCATTGATCAGAACCCTGGAGGTCCCCTAATTCTGGCTTCTCTTCTGAGGCCTGACGTAAACTAAAACTTTCCTCAAGCTTTCTTGCACAACACCCCCCCCCCCCCCAATTTCCCCAGGAATTAGGTATTTTCTGTCTCATTTTTGCAGGAATATCAGGGTCCCAGCTAAACATATTTCTCGGCAGTTCCATGACACCCCAGGCTAGTTGCTCTCTCCTCTGTGTACCCCAGAGACCAAAAATTTCCTCAGCTTGAATAATTTAGTCCTCTTTTGTTTTTCCTCTATTACTCATCCCCAGTGTTTGGGTCCAAAGCTTTTCAACTATTGTGTAGCTTCCTCCTAGAGGAAATTCTTATCCAACAAGGATTTACACTCATTAACCCCTTTTATAGGAAAAGTCACCTCTCAGCTTCCTCCAAGAGTGAAGACAATATAGGTATATAATAGGGAGCTTTTTTTAAATCACAGTCCCATATATAATGAGGAGATTTTTTTCTACCTCTATGCACAGTAGAAAATTTAAAAATTATAACTCCGTGGGGAGATGTTTAGTCACAGTTCTGTATACTACAGGAAGCTTTTGATCATGACTCCGTGAATTATTGCAGAACTTATTTGCTTCATCTGTAAAATGAGGAGACTAGATGATTTCAAAGGGTCTGGAAACACTACATCCCTATGTCTTGACAATGGGACCTTTTATTTTTCTTTTTAGCATTTTGTGTTAGGGCCCAAAGGATGCTGCTCTACCCTCTTGGGTACACTTGGGTAGGATGAGGTACTAAGAAGAAATAGGTTGGTACCTTTAACTTTCTAAAACTCTTCTTGCCAGTCTGTTTTTCAAACTTTATCCATCAGAATTACCACCCAAAGTCAATCCCATTGTCACTCTATCTCAATATTGTCTCTGAGGGTGGGATTGGTGATTAGCAACTCAACAATGAATGTAGCAGTCATTTATTAAATTTGTTTTTTGTGATTGAGTTGTTTTTAGTTGTGTCTGACTCTTCGAGACCCCATTTGGGATTTTCTTGGCAAAGATACTAGAGTCATTTGCCATTTCCTTCACTAGCTTATTTTACAGATGAGGAAACTGAGGTAAATAGGGTTAAGTGACTTGCCTAAGGTCACACAGTCTTAGGATGAATTCTGATCCCAGGGTTAGCACTCTATCCACTGTGCCACCTAGCCACCTCATGTATTAAATACCTACCAAATATGCACACAGTTCTGTACTAAGCACTGGGCACATATGAAGATTGAGTAGAACCTATTTCCTGCCTTCATGAGGCTGACAATGTTTGGATGAGAAACATACACAAATAACTACTTTATAATAAAAAAAAAATACAAGATAAATGCACTAGAGGGCTATAAGTAAAGTTTAAAAACTAGTTCTCCAAAAAATATGTATGCAGAATACACTTTTAAAAGCATTATTGACATTTTCTCCAATATATTTTAAAGTCTAGGCAATCAATAAAACAATAACTCAAACCCTGATTTGTAGCATTTGATGATTTCTGAAGTGTGAATGCTCACATTGAAAACTTAACAATTAGCTCTCACGAGCCAGTATCCAGGCTGGCTCCAGCACACCCCTGGGCGTAAGCCAATGTGCTATGTAAGGTCTAAGGTCTTACTGTCTGGGCAGCTAGGAGGGCAGTGGGGAGAATCAAGGAAGGATTCCTAGAGGCGATGGTGGTACTCGAATAGGAGAGTTTGGTAGTTTTTAGATTCTTGGGTTAGCGTTGAAAGAGACCTAAAGATGATCTGATCCAACCATCTTGTTTTTCAGATGTGCAATGACAATAATATAGTCAATAAGCAACCTTTGTAGGACTAGAAAGGGGTTGATGAACTACCCAAGGTCACATAGCTAGTTAGTAGCAAAGCTTGGCTTCCAACTCAAGTCTCCCAACTTTATTGAGTTGTTCTCCCTCAGGCTAGGGATAGAGTTGGAATATCCCTAATTATTCCCTTAATGGCCTGTTACTAACCTTGTGAATTCTGTCCTGATTGCTATTTCCCATCACAGATCAGCTCTCTCCTGTGTCTTTACACAGATTGTAAGACATGAGCCACTTTCTCCTCATCTCCATCTCTTGCAATACTTAGCTCTCTGATGTTTTCCTTTGTGAAATGATCTTCCATTTACTTTGTGCATGTCTTATATGCATGTCCTCATCATTATCTCCTGGCTTTCTTCAAATCTCATCGAAAGTCCTTCCTTTTATAAGAATCTTTTCCCAGTCCTCCTTAATCTTAATCCCTCTACTCCCCCCGCCCCCCCCCGCCCAGTTTACCTGTTATGCAACCTATTTGTACATGTTGTTTGGATATTGTCTGAGCTGTTAGATTCTGAGCTCCTTGAGGGAAGGGCTTTTTTCCCCCTTTCTTTTTATTCCCACCACTTAGCACAATGCCTGGCATATAGTGAGCACTTAATAAAAAGCTTGTTGACTGACTGAATGATTGACAACTCCCTTCTAGTCTCAGCTCTGGTGGAACCTCCTAGACCAGGTCTTCCAGATCCTCCCAGTTATTAGGGCACTTCTCCAAGAATTACTTTGTATATACTTTACACTTATCTGTGTATAGGTTATATTGCCCTAGTAGACTGTAAGCTCCTTGAGGAGAAACATCCCGTTTTAGTCTTTATATCAAATGAGATAAAAATTTTAAAGTGTTTAGCAAGAGTGCCTTGGCACATAGTAGATGTTTAAGAAATGCTTGTTCCTTTCCCTTCTCTATAACCCTAGTTAAGTAGGTACTTAATTAGTGATTGTTGAATTGAATTTTTTCCCTAGGATTCAACATTCTTCCTGGGTAAGGTAAATAACCAATCCCTGAACTGGCCCTGCTCCACCACCTAGAGATAAATATCCTGAACTTGCCTGTCAGTATAGCATGGCAAGCAGCAGACTGAGAGCATATTTCTGAGTTAATCACGGCAGTGTAATTTCCCTCTGAAGTCCCAGTTGCTTATTAAGGAGGCAAAGGATTCTGATGCCCAAAACATCACATAGAGCCACATATATTCTAAGTGGCAGCTCCAGCCCACCTGTAACAATCCAAGCCTGGATTCCTCAGCAAATCATTAATGTATCACAACTCATTAAAGGTCTGTGGGTCCACCACACTGCCTAAAGCTCATGGTGAGTCACTCCATCCATGAACAAATGCCTCAGCAGCCAGGGATATGGGATGGAAGAACCAATAGAAAAAACTGATCCTCTCACCCACATTTGGGACTTCTTTCTTCCTCGCTTAGGACCATATATATCTTCATTTCTCCAAATAATCACAGATTGAAAGATAATTTTAGTGGGCTTGAGAGAGGCAGTGTGGTAAAATGACTGGCCCAGTGGATTTGGAGTCAGAGGTCCCAGGTCCCAGTTTCACATATGCCACTAATTAGATGAGTGACCATACTTGAGCAAAGCATTTAACCTTTCTGAGTTTCAATTTCCTCACCCGTAAACTGAGGGGATTGACTGGAAGATCTGTAAAGTCCCTTCCTGCTCTCAGTTTTATGATACTATGATGTTTAAAAAAGGGAAACTGAGACATTTCCACCCCAAAGTTAAGGGCAAACTATTGCTTTGCTCTTTAGAATGTTCTTTGGTCTTCCTCCTGAATGTAGGGGCTTCCTTCTATCCCCTGGTAGATCTGGAGTTGCCTTTCATTTTCTGGGCACTTTGTGCTTAATTGATACTATCTGCAAGAAATAAAATATGTAGTATGTGTGCATATACACACAAACATATATATATATATTTATGCATGTATACATAGGTAGGTATGTATTTTGCCTGTCTGTACACACACACACACACACACACACACACACACACACACACAGGCTTCCTCTAAGGAAAGTGGCCAAAACAGGGGTTTAAAGAGCGAAGGTTTTTAAGAGGCCAGCTGGAAACAGTGTTATCATTTCAATTCATCTGTGGTTTGTTTTTCATACTTTATGTTTCTTAAGAGATCCAGTTTGTTAATCTTGATGTGTTATATTCTGCCATAAAACGGGGGCTGAGTTACCGAGGCAGAGGCTGGCGAGGTCAGGAAGCTGTAATGAATGCAACGTCATGCAGAGCCCGCCGAGGCCCGGTTGACACATTCCAGTGGGGCCAGCAGCCTGTCTGACGTCACTGTGTGGGAGAGTTTGCTGGAGTGAAAGCTGGGTGATTCTCTAGCCTCTCAGGCACAGGGCAGAGGGGAGACTAGCCAATGATCTGACCACAGGATTGGCTGCAGAATGTGCAACTGGGGGGTCTCAGGAGTTCCTGGTGGGGGGCCAGCTTGCAGAGAGACTAGGATAGTAGCAATCATCTTGCATACATATGATTATAATACTTAGAATTCAGTTTACAGAATCACAGAGTTAGAAGGGACCTTAGCAACCATCTAATTCAACACATACCTAAAGAAAAAAACCTTTTCTGTTCCACACTCATTCAGCATGGGCTTGAAACAAAGTAGGAACCCACTGCTTTCCAAGGCAGCCCATCCCACTTCTAGATGTCTTGTATTATTGGTATCATTTCTGAGCATGGGGTTCACTGCAGCTTTGCCTTAACCCAGAGGCCAGATTGACTCAAATTATTTCTCTTTTTCTCTTGCTGGGCCTCAAAGCCCCTTACGAACATGGCAAATTCTTGTAGATGGACCAGTTTGAAAACAGTCTGTATTCTGCTTTTAGGTCCTAAGATAGTACCTGGGGGAGTATCAGTAGAAAGGGCATCAGAACTTACCTCATCTCAGGTAGGTGAGGTAATAACTTCATTGCATTAGATGTTATTAGGACATTTCACAGATTGCATCAGAATCTTTGGTGGGAACTATCAATTCAGCAGTGCCAGGCACTTAGGGCTACAAATACCCCCCAAAATGGCATAGTCCCTACCCTCAAGGACATTAAACTCTATAGGGGAGGTACACCATATTAAAGAGTTCATTTTCAATTATCTATGAGAGGTTTGTCAGGTTCGTAAATTATTTGTCATGTGTAAAGTGTCCTCCACCCCCAAGAATCTCAGGTTGCTCAGGGAGGTGGGAATTAAATGGAATCAACAATATTAGTGACAGCAACTATTACATAAAACTTTAAAATTTACAAAACATTTTCCTCATGACAATCCTGTGACATAGATGGTGCAAGAATTATTGTACTTCATTTTACAGGTGAGAAAACTGAGGCACAGAGAGGTTAAATGATTTGCCCAAGATCACACCAACAATTAGGTGGTGCCGTGGATAAAGCATCGGACCTGGAGTCAGGAAGACTCATCTTCTTGAGTTCAAATATGACCTCGTACACTTACTAGCTGTGTGACCCTGGGCAAGTCACTCAAGCTTGTTTGCCTCAGTTTTCTCACCTGTAAAATAAGCTGGAAAAGGAAATGGTAAACCACTCCAATATCTTTGCCAAGAAAACCCTAAATGGGGTCACAAAGAGTTGGACATGACTGAAAAATGACTGTACAACAACACAACTATAATTACCTAGCAGAAGCAGGATTTGAATTCACTTCTTTCAACTCCAAATCCAGGAGTCCCTGGACTTCTGTTTTTCTGCAGCCACAGCCTCAAGGCTGGAATTAACCACTATACACAGAGACTGATTTTGCCTACAACTGTCTATCAGATTGGTAAGATGCTAAAACTTCTATGGGGTCTACATTTTCAGAAGTGTCAACCAATATTAGTGGAAGGAGTTTCCTTATCTGGGTGTTCCCTATATCAATGAAATCATACATCTAGTCACTATCTCCTATTCTTAATTAACTGTAATGCATAGAGTATCGTGACTTATTCAGTCCCTCCCTCGAAGTGCCCATTAGGGCTTTTTATCTGATCTTTGGCTTATATAAACATGGTTAGCATGTATTCCGTTTCTTCTGGTTCCGGGGTTTGAGGGTTTTTTTGCATATGTTTTGTTTTGCTTTATTTCTTAAAGGTCTTTCTCCAACTTGTCCATCTAATTGCATTATAGCATCCCATCACATTGATTACAAAATTTACTCAGTTTCCCCATTTGTAAAATGAAAGGGTTGGACTGGATGACCTCTGAGATCCCTTCCTGCTCTAAGTCTTTGACCCTAGCACCTTATGACTTTTCACCAATTGCTGCCCTCAGGAGAGTCTCTGCTGTGTCTGTCAAAAATACCAATAGCATTTCTCCTGTCCTCCTAACTTGTGGCTGCTCCACTCAGCAAAACTTCTAGGCTGACAGACCCCGAGAGGTCTTCTGTTCCTGCTCTGTTTGAATCCTCATATCTAGGGGTCTTGGAAGAAGGGGTTGGGTCTGTGGATAGGCATATGTACACCATGATTAAGGGTCAGGTTTGAGCATACAGAAAATGCCTGTACTGGGGCAGCTAGGTGGTGCAGTGGATAGAGCACTGGCCCTGACATCAGGAGGACCTGAGTTCAAATCTGGCCTCAGACCAAACACTTGACACTTACTAGTTGTGTGACCCCGGACAAGTCGCTTAACCCCAATTGCCTAAAGAAAAACAAACAAATGAACAAAAAAAAAAAAAAGAAAGAAAGAAATAAAATGCCTGTACTGTTTGGTTCTATTGATTTAATGGGCCCAGGGCGACCAGTTTGTTAGCAAGTGCATCATCATGAAGGACATTCATCCTCTGGGGGAATCTCTTGGGGTTAAGGTCTTTAGAAATGGGGTGGAATTCATTGGAAAATAGATTGACAGCAGGAAGAGACCACAAAGACCATCTCATCCAACCACCCCATTTTACACATCAGACACTTGAGGACCAGAGAGGTTAAGTGATTTGTCCAAGGTCACACAGGTAGACTATGGCAGAGCTAGGATTCAAACACAATTCTTCTAACTCTAAATCCAGTGATCTTCCCATTTTACCACACCAGTGCCACAGATCTAGAGAGCAGCCCAACCTTGCTGTTCCCACAGATGCACAGTAGTGGATAGGGCACTGGACTTGGAGTCAAGAAGACCTGAATTCAAATTCCACCTCAGACATTAACTAGCTGTGTGATCCTGGGTATATAACAACTTCTCAGATCCTGAACTATCTACTGTCATATTTATTTACTTATACTTTCAGTACATATAGTAGATCAAAGAGCAAAATCTATTTTAAAGTGGATACAACCTTATTGTACCCATCTGTAAAATGGGAATAATAGCACCTATCTCAAAGGGTTGCTGTGAGGATTAAATTATATACACACATATACATACATTACACATGTGTATGTATGTCTATAAAATGCTTTACAAACCCTAAAGCTCTGTATAAATATTTATTATTATTACCATTACTCCTCTGGACAAGCAAAAGCAGGCTAAATAGCATGTAAGCAGCTGGGTTTAAAGCTATTTAAGTAAAGTTGTTCCTGAGGAAAGAAGTGTAGTGTCCTCAGTACACCGCTGTGTACCCTCAGAGATGATATGCTTGGCAGGGGGACCCAGCAGAGAAGGGCTGGGGAACAGCAACTCAGCCTTGGATTCGCACCTATCCATTCAGCAGAGAACAAAGGTGGGCAGGGGGCTGGGAGCAGAGATTGATTTGAAAAACTCTCCTGCATTAGGCATTTGGAAAACACCAACTAGCTGGCCCACAGCTCTGTTCTGTTTGTAGCTCTCAGTATGCACCTACTCTCTTTCCAGTAAAGTCCAAACGCTAGGTTTTTGTTTTTAGTTTTTTTTTCCCCAATAGAAAAAGCCAAAGTACAGATCACCACCTCCTGTTACATTCTGTGCTTGCACTTCTCATCCAAACCTCTTGCCCCAGCTGATTGATTTTCCTCAAGAGCACATGGCCCTCAGTGTGGCAGTGACTTTCCCCAGCAAATGCTTTAATGCTCCTCAAAAAACAACTGAGGAAATGTGAGAATGAGAGTGAACATTGAGATGCAAAACATCGCTTCCTTTTCTGCTTTGGGCATCAGGGAGATGGTTGTAAGAGTAATGTCTTGTCTCCAGATATGTGAGTGTCCTGCTAAGCAAGTCTGTGGTTAGAATGAGCAGAGAAATTGTGAATTGTGAAAGAAAGGCAGGGAGGAACAAAGAGTCTACTATGTATCAAGTACATATGTATATAACTCTGTGTATAAGTATGTATGTCTATGCTTTGTGTATGTGTATATGTGTTTATGTGTATGTGTACATGTATGTATATGTATGGGCATGCATGTATTATATGTGCACTGTGTGTACGTATGTATACGCATGTGTTATATGTGTGTGTGTAGACGTGTGTGTATGTATTTGTGTACGTATGTGTGTGTATATAAAGTTATCGAGTATCTACTACGCAGTGGCCACTCTGCTAAGGGCTGAGGATACAGTGAAAGGCACTGGACAGTCCCTGCCCTTGAGGAGCTCACAAATTAATGGGGGCAGAACACATAAGAATAAGTTGAAAAAGGAAGGGGGAAGGGCATGATGAAGTCCTACATCCAGGTGAGAAAGGATCTGAGGAGGTGAGAGTTTCAGAGTTGATTTCATCTTGCAAGATGATAAGATTCTAGAGATCTTGAACTCCAAGAAAGCAACCAGGGGGAAAATAATGAGGTGAATTCCCTGAGTGCCCTCAAATGGCTGAGAATCTGAGAGGAGTTTTCTAATGCCCATACTCTCCAACTAAAGGGAGGGAGAGGGTCCCAGGTATAGGAGGTACTGTGGAGGTATGTGTTTCAGAGCTGATTTCATTTTGCAAGATGATGAGTTTCTGGAAATCATGAAGTCCAAGAAAATGGCCAATTGGGAAATGATGAGGCAAATTTCCTGGAAAAAGGCCCAAGATGCCCCTGAGTAAGAGTAAGGAAAACTGCCCAAAGCAGTGTGGACAAATTCCTAAGATACTGAGTCCTTCTACTCTCTTCTTCCTCAGAAAAATACAATTAAATATAATTCAACAACTAATAGATGCCTATTCTGTGTCAGACAAAGTTCTAGGTGCTGAGGACACCCTTCAGTAGTGAGTCTTTTGAAATGTGCTGAGGTTCAAGGCAATCTTTCAGTTACCATCCACTCAAAACCACACCTGACAAGCCCCTACCAATGTTTCTTGTACCAGACCAACCAGAAGACCCACTATTTCAAAGTAAGCAGTACTTGAACAACATAGCAAAATAAATTATGAGGAACATTCCACCTCCTAGTAAAGAAGCTATAAAAATAACTAAAGGGAACATCTTCAGTACCCACGGAAGGGAGAAAAAGATCTCCAACAACCAGGAGCTGTAAATTAACTCTTTGCCACATATGCTCTCTAAACTTGAGCCTCTTTTACCTTGGACCCTGTGTGTACTAACTGGGAAATGGATCACAGATTTTTGGGCTGTTGTTTTGTTCCAGTTATTCTTAACATACCCCCTTAGTAAATGTTGTTATTCAGCTGTTTTTCAGTCTTTTCTGACTCTTTGCAACCCCATTTGGAGTTTTTTTTTTTACAAAGATACTGAAGTGGTTTGCTATTTCCTTCTCCAACTCATTTTATAGATGAGGAAACTGAGGCAAACAGGGTTAAGTGACTTGCCCAGGGTCACACAGCTGTCTGAGGTCAGAAGATGAATCTTCCTGACTCTGGGCCCAGCACTCTATCCACTGCCCACCTTAGTAAATACCCCTTTATCAAAAATTAATTGAGTCTGGTTAACTAAATGATATCACTGATAATCATGGCAGTAAAAGTATACTGGAGAGTTATGGTACTCCCCCCAGCCATGCCTCAGGGTCCTGAGGGAATATAGTACCCCTGCTCTGGGGAACCAGTTAGTCAGAGTGAGTGGTAGTAGGGATACTCACCTACACTTCAAAGCCCTACTTTCCTTCATAAGGTAAACCTTCAAACTTCTTTTTCCTTTTCTCCTGAATTTATCTTGCAGAGGGCAAAAACTATCTCCCCTATCAGACAGAGGAATTTCAAAGGGCAAGGAGAGAAGGGATGGGAGAAAGAGAGAGAGTGAGAGAGAGAGACAGAGAGAGAGACAGAGAGAGGAACGAAGGAGAGGGAGGGAGGGTGGGAAGGAGGGAAGCAGAAGGCAGGAAAGAGAGGGAAGGAGAGAGGGAGAGCGAGGGAGAGAGAGGATAGGAGGAAGAGAGAGAGAGAGAGAGAGAGAAAGAGAGAGAAAGAGTTGCATAGAAAGTGGAAGGAGGGAGGGTGGGAAGGAGGGAAGGAGAGGGAGGGACATCATAAGAGGAGCTCTCTGATATCAAGAACTATGTCTCCTCCATTGGACTGGGGCTTCTTGAAGACAGGAACTGTGTCTCTTCTCTCAGATTGAGAAGGAAAGGGAAGGGAATAAGCAATTATATAGCATCTACAAAGTCCCAAACAGTGGGTTAAGTACTTCTTACCAATATTATCTCATTTGTTCTCTTTGGGTAGGAACTGGGTCTCCTTCCATATCTCCCTACTGAATACAGTATAAAGGCTTTGCAAACAATAGGCATATAATGCAGTGGGTGTCCTGACTCACTGATGTGACAGATTCAGTTTTTGCCCGAGTTCTGGTATTCTTGAAAGAGGTGATTTCACATTTAATCCAAGCTAGAGGAGTCAGTATTTCTTCCTGACTCACCCATGATGCAAGAAGAATTGCTTTTCAAACTAAGTTGAAGGCTCAGAAAGTCCCTGCAGCTTGAAGGGCATACAGTAGTCCCCTCCCCTGCTCCCCAGGTCCCAGTCTAGGCAGTTTGTCTCTTTCCATCTTATAATGAGTCATACCCTATTCAGCATTCTACTCAGGTCTCTGATGCACCTTGGCTCAGGGTGTCAAGAGGATAAAAATCTATAGCCCCTTCTGGTCTGGCAAAGCCGTAGCTGTTGCAGCAATTTTTTTAAAGCAATTCCTTCCATTGCTACAAATCAGTCCCTCTAGAAATGATCTAGGGGGCTAGAAGCTCTCTCCAGTTGTGACTTACAGCTAGGAATCGAATATGAATTCTGTGACTCGGGACTGCAAAGCATCACCTTACACTCACCTTTGAAAGGGAGAATAAAGGGTCCCTGGATTCTTTAAATCTGCAGACAGAATCTTACACAAATCACTACAATGAACTGTGGTTGATACAGGTGTAAGTCACATTTAGGGCTGAAGATTGGCCCTCTGGTTTCATTACTATCTAGAACTCTCAAGGGATATATTTCCTCTTCTGCCAATTCAGACTGGGTCATCTGCAATGTATGGCCTTAGAGATTTGCTCAGTACACTGAGAGATTTTAACTCATCCATGCCATTTTCTATCTGAGGTGGGCCTTGAATGCAAAGCTTCCTGGCTTCAAGTTCAGCTTTCTATCTACAAAGCAATGCTTCTCCTCACCCCACTTTTAGACTGCTTGGTGTATGAAGTAATACAATATAGTGGAAAGAACATTGGGTTCCAATGGCAGCTCTGTCCCTTCCAGCTGTGTGACATTACAAAAGATGTAGTTGAAAAGGAATCCGAGGCTTAGATCTGAGAGCCATGGGCTAGTCTAAGCGCTGACACATACCAGCTGTGTGATTTTGGGGAAAGCCACTCCATCTGTCATCAGCAAACTGAGGGCAGTAACACTTTAACTGATTGCCTCATAGGTTTGTGCCAAGGAAGACACGTTCTAAACCCAAACACACTATAAAAATGTGAGAGGCGGACTCTCTGAGCCTCAGTTTCCTTATCTATAAAATGGGAGTAATAATACCTGCCCTGCTTCCTTCCCAGGATTATCTTGAAACTCAAATGAGATGATATTTGCAAAAATCCTCTGAAAGCTATCAAGGTGTTACGGAGGAAAGGAATTTGATTTAAAATCTAAATTGGCTTCTTGTATAAGCCTACAGAGAACACTCGGGGGAGGAGCCTGTTTCCACTGTGAGCTGGTCACACTCGGTGCTCTTGCCAGGCATCAGGGCCTTGTGCCACCTTTCTGAGAGGCATTCTGGCCCTGGGCCATCTCAGCATGGATGGAACCATGGGGGCCTGGGGGTTTGCTAGCAAGTTCTCTGTCCATGACTCCTACTGCAGCCCCTGATTGCTCAACTTTGAATAGATGTTCA
The DNA here is from genome assembly GCF_900497805.2 of Vombatus ursinus. Lineage (NCBI taxonomy): Eukaryota > Metazoa > Chordata > Mammalia > Diprotodontia > Vombatidae > Vombatus > Vombatus ursinus. The sequence goes on from NW_020954576.1 coordinate 42,103,059, forward strand.
TAGGGGGCTACGAATAAAGTGCATGGTCATGGCCATCACTCCCACACACCCACACACACACTCACACAGAGTGTGACTTCATTCTATAAAGCCAGACTAAAGTTAAGATAATGGGGACTAAACAGCAGCTTACCTCTTGTCCGCTGGGCCTGGCCTCTGGCCAGTTCAGGGAAACGTGGCTTAGTGCTGAAGGGCTGGGATGACGCAACAAATCCTGGGTGGTCCTGAGCCCTCCCCTGTGACAGTGGCAAGGCTTCAGGATGCTGCATGATACCAGAGTTCCAAGTCCTTTGAGCAAAGAATTACATGCAAGCACTGACCTCCATGGAGTATTATGCTCTTACTAGAACAGACAAGTTGAGGCTGGGGGTAGGGGGAAAGGGACGGTGCTGCAATTTACCTGGAACTACACCACCCTCTGGGGTCCCAATCCTCCAGTGCTCCTGCAAGTTGGGGAAGTAACTCACAGGGAATGTTACATGAATAATAGTAGCTAATAAATACTATTTATGTAGGACACTTTTATAGACATTACCTCATTTAATATGATCACCTTAGGAGGTAGATACTATTATATAATTATTTTCATTCTAAGAATGAGGAAAACTGAGGCTCATACAGGTTAAATGACTTACCCTTGGGTTAACACAATTGATAATTATTTAAAGAAGAGTTCAAACTCAGATCTTCCAAGTTCATTGCTCTATCCATTATGCCATATTGCCTCTTTTAAAATTTGCAAGTAAACTCCAAGACCTCAAAGGATTAATGAGCAAAGAAATGGAGTCAAATTGGCAAGAATTCCTAATGACTGTTAGGCGTGTAGACCAGACCTGTGATTTCATTGGCATGGGGCGATTCCTCTACCAATTTAGATTGACACTTTCTCTACAATTGAGTTGATTATATAGAGAGTTTCCTGGAACTCTGTAAGATTGAATGACTTACCTAGGATAGTACAAGCCAGTATGTATTAGAAATGGGACTTGATGGGGAGAAAACTTGGAACTCAAAATCTTATGGGAATGAATGTTGAAAGCTAAAAATAAATAAATAAACTTAAAAAAGAAAAGAAAAAGACATGGGACTTGAACCCAGGTTTTATTGAGCTTAAAGTGGGCTCTCCATCTACTACTCCATGATGGTGTCTCTTAAGACCATGGGCTACATATTTTGGTATTCAGAAGAGGAGCTATGTTGTTGGTCAGTCCTCATTACTGTAGACTGGTGAGTCCTTGCTTAGGCTACTCAACTTGTTTGGCCAGGGCTGGGCACCCATTGACATTTTAAATGCACTAGACCAGTCTGCTGACTGAATCACTGAATGCAGCACTTGGATAGAACATTTTTTAAAAATATAATTTTTGTAATTTTTGTTGAGGTCTTTTGTTCTTTATATCATAGTCCTTTCTGGATATACTCTGCACCAAATGAGTCCTCTCTTGTGACAAAGAAAAACAGTTAAGTAAAACCAACTGATGCTATGATCATGTCTGGCAGAGTATGCCAGCAATCTCCCTCTCACACATCTTTACCTAGAGGAAGGAGGTGTATTTCATCATCAATTCCCTAAGACTAAGATTGGTCATTATGATTACTCGGCGTCTGGTTTTCTTTTAGAGTTTTGTCCATTTCTATCATTACTTCTTCAGTGTGGTCTGAGGACCTCTGGGGCTCCCTGAGACTCTTTCTGGAGGTCCTAGAGGTCAAAACAATTTTTACAGTAATACTAAGACTTTACATGCATTATTAAAATGTTCCTCCCTTTTCCAACTACATATCTGGGTGAGGCCAGATTTTCTTTATATACTTCAACCAAAACAATATATTGCAACAGATTGAATGCAGAAGCAGAAGTGAGTATCCAGATATCTTCTATTAAGCTAGATATTAAAGAGATTTGCAAAAATGTGTAAAATAATGCCACTCCTCACTAATATTTTATTCTGTAAAAGGTAATTATTTTTCATAAAAATATATTATTGTTAACAAGTAATTGATTTATTATTTTAGATAAATTAATTAAAATTTAATTTTAATGGATGAAATTATCCATTTTAATTTCTAATATGGTAAATGTTAATAGATATAATTAACATAAACAAAAAATTCTTCAGAGTTCTCATTTTTTAAAGTTTTTTTCAATATCTTCTGTTTCTTACATCAGTATAGTTATCCCAAGTATCCCTTCCCTTTCCCCTCCCAGACAGCCATACATATAACAAATAGTATTTTTTTAGAGAGAGAAAAACAAATCAACACAATTGATCAATATATTGGAAAAGTCCAAAAAAATGTGTAATGTTTAGTAACAACTGTGGACCTCCCATCTCCACAAAAGGGTGGGTTGGGAGTGTCCTCTCATATTTCTTCATTCAAGTGGTCATTATAATTTTGTTCTATTTACTTGTAATTTTTTCTTTGGTGTGTAGTTCTCATTAATTTTTAAGAGTGTAAAAGTGTTGGGGCAGCTAGGTGGTACAGTAGATAGAGTACTGGCCCTGAAGTCAGGAGGACCTGAGTTCAAATCTGGCCTCAGATCAAACACTTGACACTTACTAGCTGTGTGACCCTGGGCAAGTCACTTAACCCCAATTGCCTAAAAAAATAATAAAAATTAAAAAAGTGTAAAAGTGTCCCAAGACCAGAAAGGTTGAGACTCTTACTGATTTACATTTATTTAAATCATCCTGCATGTTTTCCTTATTCAGTTTACTTCATTCTGCCAAAGTTCATTCAGGTCTTCCCATATTTTTCCATGCTTTTCATTCATCATTTCATTTAGTGCAGCAATATTGCGGTTTACTAAGCAATTCCCCCAAACCCACGTTGTTTCCAGGTTTTTTGTTACCCTCAAATTGCTACTATAAATATTTTTGGCACAAATGGGGCCTTTCTTTCTATGTTTGACTGGCTCGGGGCATATGCTTGCTTAGATAAGATATTTAAACAAGGAACACATCTTGAATTTGAATCCTAGGCTCTGTTTCTTACTAGTTGTGTGAACCTGGGTAAATCATAATCTCTTTAACCCACAATTTTCTCAAACATAAAATGAGGATGACACTATGTTAGAGGTTTTTATGAGGAAAGTATTTTATAAACTTTAAAATTAAATACGAGTCGTTATTACTCTCTGTAGTGCTTCAAGCTGTCCAAAAATGGAATGGGCTGCCTTATAGAAGGCAATGAACCCACCACACTGCAGGTATTCAAGTAGGGGCATGACAGCCACTTGTCAGAGAAGGTATAGCAGAAAATCTTTTACTAAGCTCCTGAATCTGGTTCTAATTGGATGATTATTTGTTTCTTTGTTTTTGTTAGGCAATGGGATTAAGTGACTTGCCCAGATCACACAGCTAGTGAGTGTTATGTGTCTGAGGCCACATTTGAACTCAGGTCCTCCTGACTCCAGGGCCGGTGCTCTATCCACTGCAACACCTAGCAGCCCCTCTAATTGGCTGATTTCACAGAATGACATACCTCAGAGCCCACCTAGTCCAGCTCATACCTAAACAAGAAACTCTTCTTTCACATAGCCCACCACTTGCAATGTTAGGAAGCCTCAACGAACCTTTCCAATTAAGCCTCAGAAGAAAAAACAGGAGCATCCGGGAGAGACTCAGTCACTACTCTTGTTCTGTCCTCTGAGGCTAAGGAGAACACCCTGAATCTTGCTTGCACATGAGAGTGTTGCAAATACTCAAAGATAGCTGTTATGCTTCACCTCCTCCCCTCCCAAACTCTCTCTTTTCCTCATTAAATACTCCTAGATCCCTAGAGGTAGTTAGATGATGCAATGGATAGAGTGCTGGAGTTGGAGTCAAAACCTGAGTTTGAATCCTGCCTAGCAATGGGATGCTGGGCAAGTCACTTTACCAACTTCAGCCTCAATTTACCCATCTGTAAAATGGTGATAATAATAGTACCTACCCCATAGAATTGTTATGAGGCTCAAATGAGATTGCACATGTAAAGCATTTTGCACACTTGAAAGCATTATCTAAATGCTATTTTATTTTTTTCCTTAATAGTGTTTTATTTTCTTTTTAATTATATGTAAAGATAGTTTTCAACATTCATTTTTGTAAAATTTTGAGTTCCAAATTTTTGTCCCTCCCTCTGTCCCCTCTCCCCCCACCTCAAGACAGCAAGCAATCTGATATAGATTATACATGTACAATCTAAATGCTACTTCATCATCATCATCATCATCATCATCATCATCATCATTATTAGTATTAGTATCATTCACAATTGATGTTTAAGTGATAGGCTTTCACATTTCCACATTCTGCCTCCCATATGAAAAGTTAAACAATATAAAATAGTGCCAGAGATGATGATGATAACTAATATTTATTTAGTGCTTTAAGATTTACAAAGCATTTTATAAATACTAACTTATTTTCTTCTCGCAACAACCTAGGAGGTAGGTGCTATTATTATCCCCATTTTATAGATGAGGAAACTGAAGGTAAGGGAGGGTAAATGATCTGTCCAGGATCATACAGCTAGTAAGTGTCTAGGACCAGAACTGAACTCAAGTCTTCCTGATTCCAGGTGCATCTCTCTAGCCACTACACAACTAGCTTATCTCAGACACTTCACAAGACTGAATCTAATTGCCAAAATTATGGCAGAAGAAGTCAGTGCTATGAGAGGAAGGCAAGATCACCATTGGCTTGAACGAGCTGGGAAATTTTCATGAAAGAAGCAGAATGGAAACCAATTGTCAAAGATGACTAAAATTTGTGGAAAAGAGGAGAGAAGGCATTATTAGGAGGACTTCCCATTCTAGAATTTTAGGGTTCTGTGTCCTGGAAATAGGAGATATCCAGGGAAGAATTCCTCCCACCTGCTTCCTGATATCTAAGAATTTCAATCTATAATGGACGTAGATGGGGAGGGACACCTACCTGTGAGTCTTTCAATGTCTTCAATAAGAAGGCACATAATGAATGCTTCTGGTCTTTGGTTTCTCACTTAGCTATTTGGTAGCCATGAATTCATTTAGCCACATGCTATCGTGGATGGCTAGGTGGTGCAGTGGATAAAGCACCAGGCCTGCAGTCAGAAAGACTTCTCTTCCTCAGTTCAAATCCAGCCTCAGACATTTACTAGCTGCATGACCCTGGGCAAATCACTTAATCCTGTTTGCCTCAGTTTCCTCATCTGTAAAGTAAGCTGGAGAAGGAAATGGCAAATCACTCCAGTATTTACCAAGAAAACCCCAAATCGGTTCATGAAGACTAGGACATGAGTGAAAAATGACTAAACAAATAGTGGAAAGAACCCTGGACTTGAGTCAAGAGGATATGGGTTCAGATTCCACTTCTAATACTAGTTCGGTGACAATGGGCTAGTTCAGCTCATTCACATGTAGCCTCGAGACCACGGGTTGCCCACCCCTAGGCTAGTTACTTAACCTCTCTAAACCTCTATTTCTTTACCTGTAAAAATGGGGATAATAATAGCACCTACCTCACAAGGTTATTGTGAGTCAAAGTAGATAATGAATTAAAAGCACTATATAAATGTGAACTGATTTTCAAGATTATTATTAGCCAGATGATTATAGGCACATCATCGTGAGTTTTCTCATCTGTAATTAGTCCAGACTAGCTAACTTTCCAGTTTTCTTCCAGCTCTAACATTCTATGATTCTCTTAAAAACATTCGGGTGGGTTGAAGATCCCCTGTGATGACAGGGAGGGTAGACATGGGCTGCCATCATCGTCCATCTTAAACACCTCCCATGTCATTTTTCCTTGTTGCAGATTGTGTTTCGGAAGATCAGCGATGTGAAGAGGGAAGAAGAAGAGAGAATGAAACGGAAGAATGAGGCCCCCCTGATCCTGCCCCCAGACCATCCTGTCCGGAGGCTTTTCCAAAGATTCCGGCAGCAGAAGGAAGCCAGACTGGCAGCAGAGAGGGGAGGCCGGGATCTGGATGACCTGGACGTGGAGAAGGGCAACATTCTCTCAGAGCACTCCTCTGCCAACCACACAGTGGTAAAGGCCAGTATCGTCACTGTCCGGGAAAGCCCGGCCACCCCTGTCTCTTTCCAGTCAGCATCTATCTCAGGGGTGTCAGACCATGCCAAACTACATGCCCCTGTGTCTGAGGGCCTGGGCCCCAAGGGAGGAGGGGGGGATTGTCCCCGACGCAAAGGTTGGGCTCGTTTCAAAGATGCCTGTGGAAAGGGGGAGGACTGGAACAAAGTCTCTAAGGCCGAGTCGATGGAGACGCTCCCTGAGAGGACAAAGACATCTGGGGAGGCCACACTGAAGAAGACGGACTCTTGTGATAGTGGTATCACCAAAAGTGACTTGCGCTTGGACAATGTTGGTGAGACCAGGAGTCCTCAGGACCGCAGCCCTATCCTTGCAGAGGTCAAGCATTCCTTCTACCCCATCCCTGAGCAGACTCTTCAGGCCACCGTGTTGGAGGTGAAGCATGAGCTGAAGGAAGACATTAAGGCCTTGAACAACAAAATGGCGAACATTGAAAAACAGCTCTCTGAGATATTAAGGATATTAACTTCCAGAAGATCTTCTCAGTCCCCCCAGGAGCTGTTTGAAATATCGAGGCCCCAGTCCCCAGAATCAGAGAGAGACATTTTCGGAGCAAGCTGAGAGGCCCATTTATTTAAAAATTAAAATAAAAACATAAACATTGCAAACCCTCTTCCAGAAACACATGCATAGAGCTAACATTTTCTTCTCAAAATAAGATTTTCTCATTGATGGAAAATCAGTGAGGGACCAGTCAATCCAGCATGCCCCCCACTTTCTGGACAAAGAGGAATTTACCACCACCCTGCAAGATGGCACTTGTGTTGGAAGTGTCTTAGCACAAATTTGGAAGAGGGGGTACACTGTTCAAAGAGTATTTTCCTTATCTCCTCAGTTTGGACATTTTTTTTACTTCCATAATATTTGTAAAAAAAGAAATATAGAGGAAAAAAAAAGAACCCATCAGCCTTTTTGAAGATTGAAGGGGGTGGCTGGGAATGTGTTCACCACTATGTGACCTTCAGCTCCTTTGCCAAGTCCCCAAAGACTCTGGAGGGTGTGAGAATCACTAGCACCATCCTGCTGGGCTGCCTTCCTGTACATTTGTACAGCCAGTATCCAGTGTCATAGTATATTTTCATATCATAAGAATCATTTGTAACAAGCATGGGGGGAAGAAGGGAACAGGTGGGAGGGCAGAACTCCTTTTATCCCTTCATCTGTCTGGATCAGGACCAAAAGACAGATGCAGGTGTTGTGCCTCCCGCCAAAGGTTAGAATCGTGAAGCCGTGGGGATTTGCCACAGGGCCTGAAACCCAGTGGGTTACTCGGGGATATGCAGGCCCCAGCCCTCTCTCTTGGTCTGCAACCAGTGACTTAGATTTTTATGTGTCTCCTAACTATTTCTGGGTCCCCAAGGCTGCTGAATGCCGGCATAGAATCTTGATCTCTCATTCCAAAAGAGTTAAGAGCTGAGCCAGTTGTTTAGAGGGTGAGAGATAGTCTCCTTACCCAGGATCATTAGCAGGTCATTTTTTTTTCCTGGAGATCTCACATGGACACTGGGTACCTCTAAGTGATTCCAGGATCCTGATTGACTCCTATCTCCAGATGCAGTTCTCTACCTTTTGGACAATTATATATACATATACATATATATATATATATATATATATAAATATATATATATATATATTAGCCTTTGCTTTACCTTTGTCCTTAGCCAGGAATCATTGTGGGACGCTTATAAGTCCCCGAGTTGCTATCTCATAAGCAGAAATCCTTAGGCTGACTTGTAAGAACTGTTCAAAAATGGAACAGAATACCACATTAATAATGAGTTCCCCAACACTGAAAGGATTCAAGCAGAAGCTGAATAACCACCAGTTGAAGATAGAGAGGGGGATGCCTTCCCTGGGCTCCCCAAATGGACTCAGTTCAGAACTGGAGGTCATTGTGGGACACATTTTGGAAAAGCCAAACACTCTGTGTCTTATTCTCTCAACATTAGAAATAGTATCAGAAAGCAAAGAGGGAAAAGAGGTTCAAGTATTATGTTTTGGAAAAGATAAAAGGAACCAGCATTTCAGGAACAAGAGTGTTTGAGAGCTGGCTCAGCCTATGGTCCCATACCCAAACAGGGCCCCAAATCCAGGCCCATAAATCAATGATCAATGCAGAAAGACCCTACCCCAGCCAACAATTGTGATCCTTATCCCATGATGCTTGGGGGCTTTCCAATGCAACTGGAGTTACTTCCCTAAATATTGGTTTCCTCCAGCAATATTTTGGGATGAAGGGTAAAGAAGGGAGAGGGAAGTATCAGGCTTTTGGACCACAGATGATTCTGGAATATGCAAACCTCTGACGCAAGGTAAAGTTGGCTTGAGGTGTGCCCTACGCAAAGGCAGCAGGGACCCAAAAAGAGACTAGATGTTAGAATTTAGTGCTGAGAGCTTAGCATTAGAAAGCCCAGGATTAGAAATGCAGCTGTGTCTTAAGCATTGCTGGCCAGCTGGCCGGACAAATCAGCGACACTTGAGAATTCCTGCTCCAAGTTTTAATGAAAAGCATCTTCTTGCATGGACTCTGTAGTGGGGAATGTGACCACAGAGCCACTACCTTTTGCTTATGCTAGTTAACATCGTGAAATCAATCCTCTTAAGGACTCTGAGGTTACGGTGAGCTGACGTGCTAAAGCACACAGTGCTTCTGAAAACTTTGTCAGGTCCCATTCCCCTATCTTTGCTCTGCATCCACAGGAAGCACAAATGGGCAATTGGGTGGCCTTGGCCTTCCAGTTGCTCCCATGGGCCAGCACTGTCAGGTTCTCTCTCCCATTCCCCTAAGAAACTAGGCCCCCGAGTCCAAGGTTATAATCATTCCCATGATGATGTCAACACATGAAGAGCTTTTGTTTGAGGATGATGCAGTAAGTTGCTCTAAAGTTGACTCTGTGGTGTTACCTAAGTCGTGGACAAAAACACGTATGATGAGGAGTAACATTTCATTTCTGTGAGGACAGATGCCAGTGCTTTGTAAATTTGATCAAAGCTTTGGAGAAAGCTATAGCCTCCTACTTCCCATACCATCCTCCTACTAACTTGACAGATTTTTTTTTTTTTTGCCTCTCTGGTGCTTAATCAATCTATCAACAAGCACCTTAAGCACCTTTTAAGTGCCAGAAACTATGCTCAACACTAGGGATAAAAAAGCAAAAATGAAACAAGCCCTGCCCTCAAGGGGCCTCCATTCTAATTCACCATTCATTCCAGTGCACCATGCAGTAGAGGAAAGTGAGCAGAGCACACCAATATCTACATCTCCCAGGTTACAGAAGTCTCTACATGCTTTGGTCTCTTTTTTCCCTTAGAAATAATGAGGGGAAATGCTGTAAACTGTTTCTGAAACATCATGTCCCACCTTTTCTTAAGCAGGGCATGTTGCAAGAGGAAGGAAAATCCTACGTCTACTTCCAGGAAGTATTTGATTCCAGAGTCTACGCGTGCCAACTGCCAGCTCCATATTTCTTCCTTCTTTCTAACACACTCCAAGGATCAGGCCAGAAGCAGTGTTGAGCCAGCAGGTCTAGCAATGTGCCAGCCAATAGAACTATTCTTCCCCCTTCTTCCTCTTTCAGTTCCATCACGGGAGAGGCAGCGTGATATATTGGAAAGTGACCCAGGTTGGGAGTCAGAGGACCTTATTTTGAATCCTGCCTTTCTAGCTGGGTAACCTTGGGCAAATCAACTCCAGACCTCAGTTTCTTCATCCATAGAATGAGAGGATCAACCTAGATTGCTTCTGGGATAAAGGTTATTGACTTGGATTCCATGGATCACCCTTGCCCAAAGGTCTGTGGATAAATTTCAGGGGAGTCTGTAAACTTGAATAGGAAAAAAAATCTTTATTCTCTAACTGAAATTTAGAATTTCATTTAATTATTTAAAATAGCACTCTGAGAAAGGCTCTACAGACTTCACCCATAGACACCCATAGACACCCACAGACACCCACAGACTGCTAACAGGGTTCATGACAGAAAAAAGGATCAAGCACCTCTGTTCCAAGATGTCTTTAAGCTCTAAATTTATGATCGTGTGATCTTACTTCATGGCATGGACAAATTTGTCCGTTAACACGCGATTCAGGGTCAATATGGGCTTGACCTTTCTTGGCTCAGATGGTAGCTCTTGACCTTGTGGGATGACCCTCTTTTGGGATCATCTTTTTGGGATGTTCCTAGCCTAGAAACTCCCAGAGAACTGTTTAAGATTTACAGATGTGCTCTTTCCCCCATAGTCTCCTAAATGTGGCTCCTAGCTCTCTTCAACCATAAAGACCTACACAGTCTGGAGTTTGTAAAATGATAGATTTAGAACCAGCCAGCACTTCCAAGGTCATCCAGTTGTCCAATCTCCACTTTTTACATCAAATCCAGGGTTTCTTCTACTGCACCATGCTGTAAAGGCAAGGGAGCACCCCCACACTATTGCAGAAAACTCTGCCTGGTTTGCTGGGTTTTGTCTTGGGGAAGACAAGGAATAAGATTTGTTGAGACCAGCCTAGAGGAGCCAGCTTCTCCATCTTGCTCTCAATATCTCAGAGCCTGGATGTTGACATTGTATTTTACGAGTGGGAGCAAAGGAATATCCGGAGGACTTCTAGGCAGGACATTGTCCATCTCACGATGACATGGCTTATGTTCTGTGTTGTTTTGTGGGTGATCCCTTACTTCTGAGTATAAGCATGTGTGTCTTCTGTCTTTCATTTGCCTTCATTGGTGATTTGAGGAGCATTCCACCTTTTTTTCCCCTGAAAAAATATTGAAAAACATCTTTTTTCTCCTTTTTATTTAACTTTTAAAAATTGTACACGTGTTTGGCTTCAGTCTGCTTTTTGCTCCAGTCAGTCCTCTGCCAGTCCATTCTGGGTGAACAAGGTCTGTCTAAGTGCTTTAAATAATAGTGACCTGTCTTATCAGCTACACACATGGTAGCCAAGGTGAATATGTGATCCCACTGGAAATCAGCTGTTAAGAGATTAGATACAGGGGTGGGGAATCCAGTTTGAATTCAGTCAAAGGGCCACACTTGAGGACCTAGAAGGCCACATATAGCCTTGAGGCTGCACAAACAAAACAAACACAGACAAACTAAAAGATTTTCCCATAGGCATTCAAGAGTTGACATACTCTGCTTTTTTGGAGAGCCATTACCTTTTTGCTACAATGAAACACAGACTTTTCTTTGAAAACCATTCACAGTGAGGTCTTGCAGGCCAGAGTTAAGGGCTCCACCAATCATGGGGGGGTGGAAGTGGGGGATCTTGTGGCAGTCCTTTGCTGTATATATCAAACCTTCTTTATCTTGTTTAAGGCCCGGACTTGGTGTTAGTTCATGGAACAACTAAATGTTAGAGGCAGAATTCGAAGCCGGGTCCTTTGACTCCACAATCAGTTGTCTTTTCCCTACTCTCTGGGACATCCAGAAATGACACTTCTATTTCCTGTGGAGAGGTGTCCGCAGGAAAGAGTGTCCTGGGAAGCTTCCCAAATCCTGGTATGGAATGGCATTTGGAGTGCCCTGGGGACCTCCTGAAAGTGCTCAGATTCTTTGATTTTAGGGGTTTCGTGCCTATTAAGATGAAACTAGGGGTAGGCAACACTATTTAAACAACTGTGATCAATACAAGCATCCGTAAAGCTTCTCAGTATATGAGCATATCAAACTGTTGGAAATATTTTCTCTTGTTTTGATCTCTTCCACGATCCTTTCTTCTTGTTGCAAATATTTTTGTTTCTCGATTTCCCTCTTAGGTCTGATGGGCAAACATGAAGCCTTTCTCATGTATTATTATATTCTCCCAGACATGCTTTGAGAGTAGAGGTTGAAGTGAGGCATTAATAAGATGAACATAGTTTTCCATCCCTGGGTCAAAGGGGAAGGAGCTAAGCCAAATTACTGAACTCTTGGTCTCAGTTGTAACCTAAGACTGAGGGAAGACACAGTCAAGTCCATGTTCCAATTCCTCCTTTGAATGCTAGGAGCCCAGATGGAAAGCACTGATGTTCCATTTAGCCTTTGGCAATTAGGACATTTAGCCTTAAGACCCTTGAATTAAATGTTAACTCTAATACAACTGCCAACTCCCTTTTCTGTAGTACTTGGTAGTGCCCAAAGAGGCGACCCCACTGATGATTTCTGGGAGAACAAAGGAGGTCCTGTCCAGTAGGTAATTTGTTCTATTATTCCACCTATTGCCTTCTAGTTCACTTCAATCAAAATGAGGCCTCATCTCTCTCTCAGATGAGGAGACAGTCCTCTTGGCACCAACGAACACCATCAGAGAATTGAGCCAGCCTTTTATTATAGATGTTGATGTTGGGAAGAAGTTCTTTGTTTTTCTTTTTTTAATGCAAAGATGATCATAGAGTTCATAGAGAAAGAGGCAGAAGGGGCTTTGGAGGTAATCTAATTAAACCCATCTCATTTTACAACTGAGGAAAATGAGGCCCAAGGAGGCTACGTGACTTACCCAAGGCTTTGTATAAATAGTGTCAGAGGCAGAATTCAAACCTAGCTGCTACAGTATAAGGGATGTTGAACTGGGAGGGGTTTCAGAGACCATCTAGTCTTAATCACTTATTTTACACAGAAAGAAACAGATACAGAGATCATGCAGGAAGGATTTTTGGGAGGGAGGGAGCCAAGGAAGGAGGGATTTGAAATCCAGGTCCCCTGACCCCAAGGTCAAGTGTTTTTTTCTTCTGTGCCACATTGCTTCACTTAGGGAAAGAAGGTCCAGGTTAGGGTAGGGCTCATGGCAACCATAAAACCAATGCCAGTAGACATCAGAAACTGGAATCAACGCAGACCCTATAGAGCCCACATGAGTTCACTAGAACTAAGACCTTTCCCATGGTCCAATTTGTTTCAAGTGGAACTGGTGTCATGTGAGTCTCTTGGGATGTGTCACTCCAGTTACATCTCTGGAAATGGCTCCTCTCACAAAACTTTTTTCTTAGAGTGGGTAGGTTTTTTTTTCCCTTCCCTCAGTGACCTCTGAGTCATCAAATGCATCTAATTATCTAACGAGGAGGTCAGGAACCTTGTCTGTCATTGAACTGCCTAGATTAAGAAAGATGCCAATTCCTCATGAATGTATTGCCTAATCATTCTGACCCTTGGTCAATATTTGTACATCTGTCGAAAAATGTCCATGTTCGATATTTCTCTGAGGCTGCATGGACCCTTTGGCACGGGTACAGCTCCTTTTCCTGGGGCTTCTCCATATATCACACTTCTTTTTATACCTTCCTCCGCAAAGTTCCCAGGTCCCCTTCCCTCCCCCTCTGCATTTGTCACTTTGTTCAAATGAGCATGAATAAAAAGTCGTGCAAACGAGCAGATACTATTTTTATGGTCAGCCAAGGATGCTGCCAAGAGCTCTCCTGTATTGTATATCTCCAGTTTGGGAATGTTCAGAGGAAAATGCAGGCACCTCCATGAAGAATATTCCCTTCTCAGACATTTTTAAACAAGCACAAATAAGATTTGTAAAGAAGTTTAATTTTATTTATTATAGTAATAAACTATTTTATACATGACATTTGTTTTGTGCATTTTCTTCCACCAGTTTGAGGCCCTGTGCTCACTACCTGGATCACAAAATGATGTGGGGAGGTCTCTTTCCATTCCTTCTCAAATGACAGATGCGCAAAGAATAGAGCTTCAAGGGCCTGGAGAAAACACTGAGTACATAGCATATCAATAGTAATCCTTGATCACAGTAGCATAGATTTAGAGCTTAGAGGCCATTGGTTGCAAGCTCTCCCCATTTTGCAGATGAGGAAATTGAGGCACAGAGAGGTTGAACAAAATTCTCAGCATCGCATCATAGAGCTAGTAAATGTCTGAAGTGGAATCTGAGGGCCTGTTCTCCCAGGCACCAAGTCCAGTGCCCTATCCATTATGAAGCCAAATCCCCTCAATTTACAAAACGGGTCAAAATGGGCAAAAGTTATTAGGTCACAGGGAGAGGCAGACTGGTTACTAGAACCAAAAATCTCCTGACTACTAGTTGTATGATTTAGAAAAGGACTACCTTAGAGATCAGAGTAGACCAACCCTCTAGTCTTACAGATAAGAATGAGACCTAACAAGGTGAAGGGGCTTTCCCCAAACTTAAACAGACCCTACCAGGGTCAGGATTCAAACCTGTCATCTGACTCCAAATCCAGCAGTCTTCCAATACTCTTTGCTGCCTACTGGTTGGTATTAAAATGGAACTTAGATCTGCTGTTTGGGGAAAAAAATGGAAAATTCCACTGGCACTTAGTCAAAAGAAGATTCTGGGTCTGTGAGCTAATCAGTGTGGGTAATTCTTCCACAAGTGTAGACCGCAATCCCTCCACATGTCCTCATCCCTGTCTCATTCATGCCTTCCCATAAATCCTCCATGGGAGATCCATGATGAATCATAAAATCTAGACAGACCAAACAATCTCATGTATTCGACAAACACAGGGTGGTCCATAACTCAGGTGTCTAGCAAGGCACAGCAATCACCAACCAATTTTCATCAACACCAGCTATCTTTTATCCTCCCTCTATTTTACTATGTACAGTTTCCCATGTCTCTTCTCTTCTGTTTTTCTTTCTTCTTTCCTCTCCTCTCTTTAAGTAGCTATAACATTGACCTGTGACTCCCAGCGTGCTTTTCTTTCTATCATGTGCTGCAAAATCAGGTGGCTCATTTATTAACAATTATATCAGAACTAGCTTACTTTTTTTTTAAAAAAAATATTCTCAGTAGTGCCAAATTCTTGTCCTGGAGGATGGAAACAAATATGATTCTGGGAAATAGCTAACAGTAATTTCAAACCAATTCCTTGTAAATAAAACGAGTGATCAAGTAATATTGTTTTGGGTAAAATCAAAACAAAACAAAATGTGTGACCATAAAATAACAAGATCCATCATCTATTGTGGCCTTTCTGTCCCTTTGGCCATAACTCAATTCTCAGAGAGGAACTACCAAAATGGCAGTATCATTTGCATGTGTACATACTGCAAGTATCCAACATGGATGCAGTATGGCTTGGCAACTAAAATGTTTGTTATGGAGCCAGAAGGACCAGAGTTCAGGTCCTGCTTTTGACAATAAGCAGCTGTGGGATCCCAGGCAAATCCTTTAAACTATATGTACCTCAGGTGACTCTTAGGATCAATCTGCTAAGTTATAAAAGGGTGGAGAGAGCTCTTTTGCTGGGCTTACTATCACAGGCCCTTTCCCTTACATTTCAAAGGGGCGACAAAACTTTGTTTGTTAATGAAAACAAAAAAAAGTCTTATTCCTTAATAGGAACCCAATGCCTTGCACAAAGTAGGCTTCAAAATAAATGTTTGTTGAATTGAACACTTTGTATTTACTGAATAAAATTGTGTGCTCTGTGTTTCTAATTTTAAAAGCAGATGAATTTAACATTTTTACTTCTCTAAGATAAGAACTAAGTTACTACTTACCTGCTCAAGGATCTCAATAATTTTTCCTGTGGGTCAGCAGCTCTCAGCAGAACAAAAGGTTCTGAGCCTTGCTTTAAATAGTATTTGTGTACATAGCAATACTTGGTTGGGAACTGGGGAGGGTCAGAGAGAGGAGACAAACTGTGAGGCACACTGCCCACTGAAGCTCAGACAGAAACAAAGCATCTCTGACATCACCGTGTACTTAAACTAGGGGAAGAAGACTGGATTTTTTGAAGACTTGAACTGCACACAACTTTTCAGTAATATATCTATTATATCGAACCACAGAAAGTTGCCTGTAAAAATAATAATATTTATATAGTGCTTGAAGGTTTGCAAAGCACTTAACACACATGTATGTCATACATGTATATACACATATGTGTGTGTACATATACGTGCGTATATATGTACACACACACATATATATATATATAAATAATTTGGATAGGGATAAGGGACAAAGGGTTTGTTATTTCACTGGTGTAGAGAACTTCTGCGTAAGGAAATTTCCTTCACCAATATGTCAGCACCTTCTTATAGTCATAGTGATTTGCTTTAGATCAATGCGAGGTTAAGTGACTTGCCCAAGATCACATAGACAGGCTTGAACCTGAGTGTTGGGACTTGAACCCAAGTATTTCTCATTCCAAGGCTGCCTGTTATACACTCTCATTTTTTCCTCCTGTAACACACTTCTACCAGTCCCCCCCAGCAGAGTTGCAGTTTGTTTATTCCAGGTCCTGTTTTCTCTTTATATGAGAATACTTCCTGCCCCAAATGAATTTCTTTGCAGAATGCCCTAACCCTTCCTGCTCTGCTATCACCTATTTTTTTTAAGGCTCAGATCTATGGTTTCATTAGGAAACTAAAAAGATTTAGCATGGCATAAGAGGTAGAAGGTTCTCCTCGGAGTCAGGATAATCTGGATTCAAATTCTACTCCTGACTCATACTGGCTGGGTGACCCTGAGCAAGTCACTTAACTTTTCAGCCCCCCAGGTAATCTTATACTATCATTTGCTAGGGCAGGTAGGAATCTATTGCCCCAGAATATAGCTGGAAAGAACTTAGAGGTCATTTAGCTCAACCCCCTTATTTTACAGATGCAAAAACTGAAATCAAGAGATGAGGAATGACTTATCCAAGGTCACACAGATAGCAAGTAGCAGGGCTAGAATTTGAACCCAGGTCTTCTGACTTCACTCTTTTTTACTACACTAAGTAATTGTTCTCCAGCTTGATTCAAACAGGAAGGCTGGGGTCATCACATCTAGAGGCTGGGATTGACCTTGGTAGGTTCTCCAGGCCAATTCCCTACATTGCCCAAGGCAAATGGGAATGGGAAGTGACATTTCAGAAGTTAAATGTCAGATGTTCTTGCATTGATAGTCTTCTTTTCTCAAGCAACTCAAACTCATTAATTTAAAAATAAATATATCTCAGCTCCCGAAGAATGAAGAGACAAGAATTCTCATCCCCATGTTATTCTGAGGGACAATAAGGGAAAGGAGGCAAAACAATGTTCTGGATAATCCATAGACACCCTCATTCCCTTGCCCCCCCCCAGTCAGATAATAGCTATGTCAGAACAAAACATTTTTAATTCAACTAACAAATTAGTGACAATGAATTAGGGAATATTTTAAAAATCAATGCAGCATGATTATTTTAAACTCTATACAGTAACTCCTCCACTTAGCTAACCAAGTATTGGTGAGCAGAAATACCAGGGTGCCTGTTTCAATCAACATCATTTAATATACAGGCATGATTTATAATTAGCTTGGAAATTTCCTATATCTTCCAAAGTATCCCAAATAGTTGTCTCTCATAAGTAGGTCAAACATTCTTTTCATTCACGTTTATACATAAATATCAAAGGTAACTTAAAGCAAAGAAAGGATTTGTTCTAGGAAACCTGATACAGAGTCAGAATTCAAGAATGGGTCTCTGTATGTCCTTTGATGTGTCTTTTGTAGATTAATTTGTACTAACTGAATCAAGCTCTGGATTGATGCAACCTCTAGAAGGTCTAGAACCACTCAAAAGAATTTGGCCTGACCACTCAAACTGAAAAACCCAAGTGGATGCAGAAGACTGGTTGTTCCCGAGCTTCTCCACCATTATAGATATATTGGACAGACAATATAAATAAACAAGGTGGGTCCAGAATTAAACAGCAGGAGGAGAGTAGGCTGGATTGCCTTCAGGAAATTGTAAAACTCTTTTAATGATTCCAAACTTCTCCTAAAAACAAAAACCAAACTTTTTAACAAAAGAATCTACTGATGTTATTATATGACTGTTGAATTATGGGATGTGATAATCTCTAAAGAATTAAAAATGGGAATACTCAAAAGACAATGAGAGGCACACAATGAGTATGAATTGCAGGCTGCAACAGAGAAAAATTAAGGAACTATGAAAAAGACCTGGAAGAAAGGATACCATCAAAGAAATACATGATCAAGAAAGAAGATGGGCTGGTTAACAGCCTGTGTGCTCTCCTGGTACCCTTCTGGTGTCAGAAGAAAGTGAGGGAGGCTGTAGCACGTAAGGTGGATGTCTTGTGATAAATCTGGGGGAGGACACAGACAAGTGTTATACAGGATGGGCAGGCAAAGATGGGCTGTGAGATACATGGTTAAAAGGAACATCGACACTGATGAGATCATACATTCACTTGACTATCTGCGTAGTAACTATCAATCAAACATTTATTAAGTGCCTCCTGTATTCCAGTCACTGTGCTAAGCACTAAGTATGCTAATATGCTTAGCAAACCTTTTCTTTATAGGTAAACTGAAATTATAAGCCCATCCAATCAAAATTATGATTGATCCTAAATTAGCACTGTAACATAGCAGATAGAGAACAGGCCTTGGAGGTAGGGGGACCTGTTTCTGACTCACACTGGCTATCTGACCCTGTGCAAATAACTCACAGGCTTGGCAACTATGGGCAAGCCACTTAAACTCTCTGAGCCTGTTTTCCCATCTATAAAATGGAAATAATAATGCCTGTAGTACTTAATCCAGGGGATGGTAAGGATTAAATAAGGCCCTGAGTCTCAGTTTGCTCCTATGTAGAATGAGGGAGTGGAACTAGCTGATTCGATGAACTCTTCTGAACCTGTCCCACAGTTCCCAACCAGCTGGAACAGAGAATTAAGGGCTGACTTGATCAATTTGCTCAAGTTTTAAAAAAAGAATGAGTCAATGCAAATTTTGAACTCCATCTGTAATATAAATGTGTATATAAAAACCCTTTATATATATATATACACCCACATACATATTTAAGTATCTTTCAGTTTTATTTTTAAGAGAATGTAGTTGAAACATAAAAAAAGCACAAACTACAAAATTTAAATGGGGCTATGAAATTCCATCCTTTTTTCCCCCTTGATTCTTTCCCTTTTTAGGTTTCATGTTCAAACCAAGCAACCCTGTGATATTTAGTACATCTGCAACTACCCGTTAGCAGGGTGGAGACCTTAGACAAGTCAGAGTTTCAGCTTCTTTATCTTACTTTATCAACTTTCAAGTGGGAGGCCAAAGACACAATATGGCAAAGGCCAGCAGGATTGCTTTGGAGTCATCTCCCCTCAGAATTACCTGCTCTACAGCTGCCCAACATCGGGATGACAGAATCAAAGACTGACTCAATTTGCTGAGATTTTTCAAAAGAATGAGATAATGCAGATTTTAAACACCATCTGCAATGCAGACACACACACACACACACACACACACACGCACACTTCCATACATATATATTTAAGTAGTTTTCCATTTCTTTTTTCAGAGAATACAGTTTAGAAATAAAGTAACAAACAGAAAAGTTTAAGTTGGACTATAAATGTCCATTTCTTTTCTTAAATTTTTTCTTCCTGCCAACATCTTTTCTTAAGTTTTATGTTACAACCAAACGATACAGAGACTTTATCTCACAGAAAATACCACATTCCCTATCCTTTGTTCCCCATCTCTCTAATGAGAGGTGAGAGCTCTGTTTCAGTATTAGTTGTCTGAGACCAAGATTGTTTATTACAATACATCAGATTTGGGCTGCCTTTTAAGGTGTAAAATTGGTATGCTTTTAAAAATCTACGAAAAGCAGCCCTATTTGCATTGCAGCAATGCCTTTATTCTATTGGGGGGGGGAGCAACTGTAACCCATAGTGGGAGGCTATGAAAACAGCCTGCTGCCTTCCAGTTGACTGGCCTAAAGGGGTAGAGCCTGGAGAAAAGCAATCCCAACCCTCATTTCTCTACCTTTAAATGAGACTCTGGCAGCTTCCCATCTCTATTCCTCTCAAGCTCTCTAACTATTGCTTCTATTTGGAGAGGTAAACAACCACAGGATCTCAGGCTTAGCTTGACTATAAAGTCTCAGGGGGCTCAGAAAAGTCCACTGCTGAATAACCTACTCTCTCCAGAGATTTGTCTCCTTCTTCTGGTTTCTTTTGTTCGGTCATTTTTGGCCATGCCTGACTTTTTAAGACCCTATCTGGGGTTTTCTTGGCAAAGATACTGGAGCGTTTTGCCATTTCCTTCTCCAGCTCATTTTACAGATGAGGATACTGAGGCAAACAGGGTTAAGTGATTTGCCCAGGGTCACGCAGCTAGTAAGTGTCTGAGGCCAGATCTGAACTCAAGAAGATGAGGCTCCCTGACTCCAGGTCCTGCACCCTAGCTGCCCCTCTGGTTTCCACCTTTTATGAAAACTGAACCTCAGCTTTGCTTGGGGGTGTTGATGGGGGGAGATGGAAAGACTCTCCAGGAAGGAAATAGCTACCAAACTCATTTCATCAGCCCGTGAGCTCCTCCAAAATGGGGGCTGTATCTTCCTCTGGTGCTGGGACCTGTAATAGTTTTCTTACTGTGACACCTTTCTTTCCATAAAACATGACATCCTGGTCCATTGTCACAGATCTTCTGTAGAACCTTGAAAAAGGTCACCCGCTTAGTTTCATCACCTTTAAAGTGAAAGATTAGCTGGTCCGAGATCTTTTCCAAACTCTAAAATTCTATGAGTTTAGGCTCACACAATGTAAGATTCAGAGAGGGAAGCACGTTGATATGTATATATCAACTATATGTACGTATATATGTATACATACATGTATATATGTATATATAATAGTGCTACAAAGTTTGTAGACGTCTTTACATGTATTATCTACTTTGAGTTTCAAAACAATCCTCTGAAGTAGGTATTACAGATTTTATTATTCCCATTTTTCAGATGAGGAAACTGAGGCTGAGAGGTTAAATGATTTACTCTAAGGCCACAAGCTAAAGGTGTCAGAATTTGAACCCAGGGTAGGGAGTAGGGAAGGAATAGAAGAACAAACTATATGACAGGCAGACAGAGATAGGCAGATAGATGATTATCAGATATTAATCATGTTGTAAAAGAAGAAACAGACCAAAAGGAAAAAAACACACAAAAAAAATAAAGAAAGTGAAAATAGTATGCTTGGGATTGAGATGCATTGAGAATCCATCAGTTCTTTCTCTGGATGTGGATAGGATTTTCCATTATGAGTCCTTTGTAATTGTCTTGGATCATTGTGTTGCTGAAGAGAGCTAAATCATTCATAGTTAATCATCACACAATGTTGCTGATACTGTGTACAGTGTTCTCCTGATTCTGTTCATTTCACTTTGCATCAGTTCGTATAAGTCTTTCCAGGTTTACCTGAAATCTGCCTGCTCATCATTTCTTACTGCACAGTAGTGGACAAATGATAGTCAGATAGATAGATAGATAATACAGAGAAATAGAACAATCTTTTATTGAGTGCTTACTATGTGCCAGGGTCTGGACAAGCTTCTAGGGATACAAACAAAAGCATGCCAGACAGTCTCTGCCCTCAAAAGAATCATATATTTTATGGGGGAAGAAAAAAACACATAAAGGGAAGCCAGTGAGAGGAGAATAAGAAGGGAGGATTTATGAATGGTAACATGGCTGGTAGTACTATGGAGGCTTGGAAACAAACAAAAAGGCCAAACATGGCCTAACAATGCCCAGAGAGGGTCTAAGGGTGGAAGATGCTACAGCTACAGGTCAGTCCCAGCCCAGGAGGATAATGGTTGTCTAGAAGGAAAGAGCAGTAGCCAAGGTCAAACACAGGTTGCTTGATATTCTCAAGGATGGGCTGCTTCTTCCTGCCTATGTCTCTTCTTTCCCTGGCCAGGTGAATGGAGAGGGAATCCAACTGTGGAATCTGAAGACCCACAGCCCAGAACCCCACTGTTGGCACCTCCACAAAGGACAACAGCAGGGGACCCAAGTGCCTGACTTTTGGTTTTGGGAAATATTTAACTGGAATTAATATTCATTTCTCCTAGGAAAGTTTGGAAAGTGTCTAACTCCCATGGGACAGGTAGGAAATAGAATCCCTAAAAAAAAACCTTGTTCTCAAAAACCCCCAATTAAACACCTGTCTGAACATAGCAGGCTGTGCCAGCCACCACATGGAGCAAGTGGAAAGCTTTTTGGAAGCAGAAAGTGTGAGAAGGGGAGGCCAAGAAGAATCATTATAATCAAGACATCAATGCCCTTTTCCTACCTTTCCTATAAAAGCAGTCACCTCCTAACTGGCTTCCTTGCCTCCAGTCTCTCCCCTTCCAATCCATCCTCTACAGAGCTGCCAAAATAACCTTCCTAAGGCACCATGCGACCATGACATGCTCACTCAAATCCTTCACTGGCTCCCTATTACCTTTAGGATAAAACGTGAAACAAACTCTGGCTGGCATGTAACTCTGCCTAACATAATCAGATTCCAGCCTACTTTTCCAACTTTAACTCACCTTACTCTCTTTCAAAACTATATTCCAGCCAGATTCAACCACTGGACTCAGAATCCCATCTCTAGCCTCAGTGCCTTTGCCCATGCGGTGCCCTATACCTGGAATGCACTCCCTCCTCAATTCTCCTCTCTGAAACCTTGTGTTTAAAACTCACTACAGATGCGACCTTTTCTATAAAACTTCCCATAATCCTCCCCACCCTCACCACAGTTTCCAACACTCTCTCCCTTTTCAAATCACCTTTTATTTTCTTCTCTGTGCACAAGTTGTACTCATTAATAGAATATAAGCTCCCTGATTCAGACACAGTTTTATATTTATCTAGCATAGTGCCTTGCACACAGTTGGAACTAAACAATGTTTCTAGAATTGAATTGACTGAAACAGATTAGTGGCAACAAAGTATAGTGGAAATGGTGTTGGGCTTGCAAATTAGACTATCCCAGCTTTGCCACTTAATGATAGTATGACCACAGCCATGTCACTTCATTTTCCTGAGCCTCATTGTGCTCATCTATAAAATGGGGAAAATGATACTTGCATCACCTACTTCGTATCTGTTCTTACTATTACTGTGTGGACCACTGAGCTACTCCTACCAGCTGAGGGAGGGGCTCAGTCAAGGTCAAGTCTGCTTTATGCATGCAGAGCAAGGTCACCCAGCTCCTGATATGGCAGTAGGGAGAAGACTTCTTGGGTAGTGATGCTTTCTCCCAGACTGGAGGCTTCTCTTCCAGATCCCATGGTAGTAGAAACAGCAAGGGTAGAGCCTACTTTGCAGAGAGAATCTGAAAATGATCTCAGTAGGACTTTCCCAGCTTACACTCTTCTCATAGAACTTGGTGGTCACTGTTTGTTCCTGGCCCTATTAGACAAAGTTCATCTCTTGGGGGCGTGAGTCGGGGTGGACGCCTGAGGTGGAAGCTCTTAGCCCGTGTCTAGACCGAGGAGCTGGGCCTCAAGAATGCAATCGATCGATCTTTGGCTAGGGAAGACTTAGAATTAAAACTGGAAGAACTCTTTGAGATCATTTGTTCAGCTTTTACAGGTGAGGAATAAGAAAAGACCCACATAAGAATCAGTCATTATCAAACGCTTTATCATATCATGAATCTGGATATATGAAATCCTTACTGCTCCAGCCTAACTCTCTCCCTCCTTGTCCCAGATCCATCTTGGGCTTTTGGATGGAAGAAAAAAAAAGAAGGGAAAAAAGGGGGGGGGGATGGGTTTCTAAGGGGTCTTGAAATCACTGCAAAATAGGAATTCTTACCTGGAGTTCACGGACACACTCTCCCTCCCCTCCCCACCCCCCAAAAAAGAGTCTCGGGTAAATTTCAGGAAGTCTGTGAACTTGGATGGGAAAAAAATTAGACCTTTATTTTCACTAATCTCTAACTGAAATGTAGTGTTTCCCTCAATTATTTAAAATAGGCAGTTAGATGGTACAGTGGATAGTCAAGAAGACCTAAGTTCAAGTCTGGCCTCAAACATTGGCTCTATGATCCTGGATAAGTAAGCGATTTTACTTCTGTCTGGCTCAATTTTCTCATTTGTAAATATGGGTATAATAACAGTGTCAGCCTCCCAATGTTGAGGGGAGTAAATGATATCCGTAAAATGCTTTGCAAAACTTAAAGTGCTACATAAATTCTAGCTGTTATAACTATACTATTGTTCTTTAAAAAGTGTTTTAAAAAATACCATATTCCGAGAAGGGATCCAGTCTCCATAAGAAAGCCAAAGGGTCTATGATACAAAAAAGGTTAAAAATCCCCATTCCAAAGTAAGGGAGAAAAATGAATACAGCGTATTTCTCACTGCATTGCAGGAAATCTGTGTGTGAACCTGCAAGATTTGGCCATGACATAACCAGATACACTGAAATACTTACATTAGCACTGCACTTAAAATACTTCAAAACTACTTTACATCTTTGGCCTTACTTTACCCATGCAATTGCTGTTGGAGTCAGTAAGAAAGGGATTATTGCAATCATTTTATTGATGCAGACAGCAAGGTGTTGAAGAAGGTGAGTGACCTGCCTAAGGTCACACAAGGAGTGAGCAGTGGAGCTAGGACCCAGGCCTCATGACTTCAGGCTGAGGCTGCCTTTGGTAAGCTCTCTGTTTAGAGAGGGACATCTCTCTCTCTCTCTCACACACACACACACACACACACACACACACACACACACACGTGCATAGATTTGAACATAATGAAAACAAGCCAGAGTATCATGCAAACCAATATAAAAGTTGTTGTTGTCGGGTCGTTTTTCTGTCATGTACAGCTCTTCATGACGCTATTTGAGGTTTTCTTGGCAACGATACTGGAGCAGTTTGCTATTTCCTTCTCCTTCATTTTACAGATGAGGAAATAGATAAGAACAGGGTTAAGTAACTTGCCCATTGTCACACAGCTAGTAAGTGTCTGAGGCCGGATTTGAACTCAGGAAGATGAGCCTTTGAACTCAGGATTTACATTCCTATCATTCTCTAACATCATCCTCAGAGTTGACTAATGGCACTGATATTTTTTACCTGCATTGAGCCAATGCAGTAAACCAGAAGCATTTATTTAAATTGGGATGTTGAGAAACGGATCTAGGAGCATGATATGACTTGCTGAAAAGTACCTTAGACTGGTCAGAAGGCAGCACTTCAGAAGCAGCCGGTTCTGTGGCTTCAGAAAGGTCATTGGTCCTTGTCTCTGTTTTTCATCTAGAAAACAGAGGAAATTAATTCCTGACCTGCCTATCTCTTTAAAAAGAGAAAGAGAGAAGAAGGAGGAGGAGGAGGAGGAGGAGGAGGAAGGTGAGGGGAAGGGGGGGGGGGGGGAGGGGGGGGGGGGGGGGAGGGGGGGGAAGGGGAAGGGGGAGGGGAGGGAGGAGGAAGAGGAAGAAGAATAAAGAAGAGGAAGACAAGAAATGGAAGGATAGAGAGGGGTGGAAAACCTAGAGCATATGTTTCCCCTCTGGGATAATTAGTACCTTTTTTTTTTTTTAAGGAACAAAGTAATATCATTAAGATCAATGGTAGCTAGGTGGTGTAGTGGATAGAGCCTTGGACTAGGAGTTAGGAAGACCTGAATTAGAATCCTGCCTCAGACACTTACTGAGTGACCCTGCCGAAGTCATTTAACCTCAGCCTCAGTTTTCTCGTATGTATAATGTGAATAATAATAATGGCATCTACTTCAAAAGGTTGTTGTGAGGATCAGGTGAGACTTTGCATGCATGAACGATCATTTGCTGTGACATACTTAGGCCCATCATGAGTCTTTCCGTCACTTTGGGTTACTTAAAATTGTGATTTTTCTGAAATTATGATGTGATGACAATTTTCATGTCAAAGAACATCATCAGGAGAATAATAGTGATAGAACAGAATATGGATTTTTCATTGCAGAAAACAGTTTCAGAGCACTGAAAGCATTGTGTAATTTCCTTGAGGCAATGTAGCCCACTCTCCTCCTTCTATTCAATTGTGGACCTAACTCACTGTCTATCTGCATCATTAGTCCAAGACATATACATATATATATATATATATACATATATATATATACAAACAATTGAATGATCTTTCTGAAGTGTGTGTGTATATCCTAAACATATATATGTATGAACGTAAACCAATGTTTGCAGTGTATGTTTACAGTGTATATATATGTGTGTATACGCATACATATATACACATGGGTGTATACATACATATACATATATGTACAAACACACACACACACATATATGTATATACACTTTCTCAATTGGATATCCTCCAAAATATTGTAAAGTGTGGACGGTTGGGCTGACCTATTTCAAGTGATTAAACATAATCGAGGAGACCCTATAGTATTCTGGGGATGGATGCAATCAGCACAATGTCACCCACAAGTGGGAGCAACCACAGAACCTTTCTATTGCCAGGAGATCCTGAATCTATTTGGAATTATAGGAAAATGTAAATCTAAGTGGCTATGATAAAAGGGAGATAAGTTCAGACAAAGAGCTAGGAGACGCTGGAAGAGGCAGAAGTCACTTTTCATCTTGTTTGGGTAAAGCTTCATAGAAGAGGAAACACAAGGTTGGGGCTCAAAGTAAGGGAGAGACTTTAGGAGTCAGAGGTATAGGAGGGGAAAGGACACTGAGGCATAGAAATGGGTGTTAGCATAAGCATGAGCCAAAGTGCAGACATGGGAGAAAGGACAGGAGAGTGGGCAATAGGGAGTTATTCTAGTTTGGCTGAAATGTAGAGTGTGCTGAAGGGAGAAATATAATATAAAACTAGAAAGGTAGTTGAAACCATACTGTGAAAAGCCTTAAATGATAGGACCAGAGTTTATACTTTGTTCAGAGGTGGGGAAGGAGTAATCACTGAAGATTTATGTAGAGGACTGAAGCAATCAGAAGAATGTGAGGAAAATTACTGGGCAGAGGCTACATATTCGTCCAATACAACCTCAGAGCTTTTTCCCTAAAGGTGTCCAGAAGTGTTTATTAATGTTGCTTAGGGAAATACATACTGTTTAAGTGATTGTCATGTTGCCCTCTGTACTCAGGGAGTGGGAAATCAGCTCTGATTGCAAAATAAGGAATCACATGTGATGATTAAATTGGAAAAAATATAAGCATTAACTCTTTCCCCTGGTATATCATGGAAAAAGTTTTATTCTGCCCTGTCCTGAGGATCTTGCCAGAAATGCATGACTGGCTTTGTTTATCTTCTGTTGCAGAAATAGATAACACAGGGCACTTAAGACAGCTCCGAAGAATACATGACAAGATATGGGGAAGGCATCCTTCCTTGAAATGTGGTTGAAATGTTACAGAAATACACTGGCCAGTAGATTCCATTCAATTCAACTCAAAGGCATTTATTAGACACCTGTGATGTGCCTAGAACTAAAAAGAAAAAGACAAAAATGGAAATAGTCTCTGCCCTCAAGGGGCTTACATTCTACTGGGAGGAAACAAAATATATACAGATAAGTAAATACATAACATATACAGAACACTGGGGGAGCAAGGTAGAGGAGTCAGTGAAGGCTTCTTGTAGGAGGTAGCACCTGAATTAAGCCTTGAATAGAACTAGAGAATATAAGAGGTAGATGAAAGTTCTGTTGAGCACACCTGCCCAACTTCTTTCTCTTTTCCTCCTTCCCGCAGCTCTATTGGTATAATCACTGAATATTAGAATTAGGAAATTAGAAGGGACTAGAGAGGTCTTCTAGTCCAACCTATCCCAGAACCAGAATTCTTTCTACAACATTCCTGCCAAATAGTCATATACCCTTTCCTTGCACCTCTCTAATAGACACGGCAGACTACGTAGCAGAGTTATCTGGTTTTTGTTTTGGGGTGTGTGTGTGTGTGTGTGTGTGTGTGTGTGTGTGTGACATTCCTTTGTTGGTCTATAAATCTCACTCCATGGTACCACATTTAATGCTAATTTGTTTTTTGAATCTCGCCTAGTGTTTGCATATAGTATGCACCAAAGATGTACATAGAATGTGGGCCACGTGTGCTGACTGCAACCTGGGGTGAGCATTACCATTGTGTCTTCCTCAGGCCCACATGGTCCACATTCTATGTGTGCTTATGGTGGGCATTGTCCCATATTAATGTCCATTGAATGAATGAATACCCAGGAAACAAGGTTCTCAATGGAATGGTAGAATGTCCTATCCCTCCCATCAGTAAATGTTGCTGCCTTTAAAAACATTGTGAACTTAATAAAACAAAACACATATACTTATATTAAACTCAATTACTATCAATAAAAACACCCAAAATAAGGGATGAAATCATGAAAATGTTAGCATTTAACAAAACAGAACCAAATTAATAAGCAAATAAGCAAAGAAAATGCTTCTGTCCTATGCTCTCTCCCCTCCCTTTCCTCCTCCTCTCTCTTTTTTTCTTGCTTTCATTTTATATACATATTTGTCACTACTTTAAACAAAGAACAACCTCTTGGTATAGTGGAAAGAGCACTGAATGTAGAGTCAAATGATCTGGGTTTGAATCCCAGCTCTGATACTTACTACAAGTGTGATCTTGGGAACGTCACTTCATTTCTCTAGGCTTCACATTCCTCATATGTCAAATGGAGGAGACAGATCATTAAATGATCTCTAAGGTCCCTTTAAACTCCAAAGCCTATGCTCCCATACATGAACTATAGACAGTGATGTGCTGGTAAATATTTAACAATGGGCTCGGGGGCGGGAGGGGGAGAAGTACCCATGACACACTTAAGTTTAATCTGCATCGTTGACAGTTTCTTCATCACTTTCTTAAGTCTGGACAATCAACAAAACAAAAAATCAAGACCTGATTTGTAGTGGTTCCAGCACACCCCTGACCCTAAAAGTCTCTTCTTACTCTAACTTTCTTTAAATATAAAATTCCTCTGGTATGTAAATAAGCTGTGTGATTTCCAGTTCTCAGCCCCAGGTTGGGCTCCTCTGGAGATATCTTGGACAAACCTAGCGAAGGTGATGTAGAAGATGATTCCTGAGTTCCCCTCAGTGAGTAGTCTTTCAGGTCGGAAATCATGATGGGGAGCCCTCTTGTGCCGACGGTTTTGTTGTATATCACTCCAGTCCATCATCTACTCAGATGTCAAAGTAATCTTCCTAAAATGGAGGTCTGAGCAAGAGTAGGAGGTGGGTAGTATTAGTCTGTGGTGTAAGTCTGAGCCCAGGCAATGCCCACGTGGGAGTAGGAATATAGGAATCCCATGACTGAGAGGTTCACCCATGGCCAACCTGCAAAAAGGAGGAAAAGGGGAAAGTTAGAGCCACCTGGGTTTTAGTCCAGTGCCAGTGCTCATGCCGACCATGCCTCTGCCTTCTGAAGAGTCTTAAGCAAAGACCATATTTCTTCACCTGGGCAGATGTGGTCATTGCTAACATCTGCTACACAGATGACAGAAGACATGGAAATCGCCATTGTCCTCATCACCTTCATTATCATCACAAAGACCATTATCACAGGCAGAAACGTCGCCCCACATCACCCAGCCTTAACAGTGATCCAGAAAAATCTTAACAATGACATTTGAAATCGATGCAGCCATACCAAATCCTCAATCTCCAAGTTACACGGAAGGAACTTGTAGAGGAAATCAAAATCTTGAGGAAGTAGGATGAAGTATATGCCATCTCCCCGCTGCTCCTGAAGCTATAAATAAATGCCCTTCAATAAACCTAAAGGTAAGCTTATATCCAAATGTTTTTATAAAACTATAAAAAGACTTTTGAAAAATCTACCTGTTCAATAATCTGCAGAACAATAAACATAAAAGTATAGTAAGATAACGACTTGTTCCAGGACAATGTCTATTAGTTGCTGAATCCTCTCCAAAAGATTTGAAGAACTTTTGTATAATAAAAATAAATAAGAAAAATCCTAGTGCCAAGGATGCTTACAGTAAACCTACAGAAGGTGACCTTACATCCTGTTACTTTTTTCCAACTACAAAAAGGTTACCGTAAACACTTCTATAAGAATCCATGGTGTTTTAAGAATGAAAAATAATATTAGCAAGATAATGACTTGTAATGGAACCATTTCTATCTGAAATCCAAAGGATAAGGTGAGAATGAGATTTTTTTTTCTAACAATAATGATGACGGTAATAACAACAGCAAGAACAACTCCAAATTCAACCCATAATCCATGCCATGCAGGAGGCAGGAGGGAGATGGCAAAGTGAGGAAATGCCAGCAAGGGTGGTTCACAGAGGAACTAAGAGATTAGAAACAGAATGGAGATATTTTTTCCTAGAAGCTCTTTTTTTGTTTGCTATAAAATTTCTCTCCCTCAAAACCCATGATCTCATAGGCTTAAACAACTATATTGTCATACAATTACTGACATTTCTGTCACTGTTACTGTCATAATTTATTACAGTAGCAATAAAACAAAGACATACCTAATTACGTACAATATATTACAGGGCCTTGAGTTCCTAGCTCAAATCACCTGTGAAATCACCTCTCCAAAAGCAGGAAAAAGACACACAGAATAGATTAAATATTCTCACCTGTGTGACCACTGACTCCTCCTCAACTAGAAGAAGCAAGGTCTCTCAGGAAGGCAATTTAAGTCTCAGGAATTCTATTCACGTCTCTCACAAAATAAGATTTAAACAGTTATTTCAAAATGTTTCCAAATTCTTTCTCCATGACGCTTAATTCTCTCAGTCTTTCTGGAAAGAATTTCTCTTACTCCTTTCTGTACCTCACACAATGTCTCTCAATATTACAATTAATTCTCTCCAGGTAACAACAATTTATTTATTACACAATCTAACGGCCTCTTCTCGATCCTTATCCTTCTTGATTTTTATTTTTTGGCAGCCTCTGACACTCTCAATTATCCTCTTCTCCTGATAACATTCTTCTCTCTAGGTTTCCCTGAAGCTGCTTTCTCCTGATTCTCTTCCTAATGCGTCTGGCTACTCCACAGTCTCCTTTGCTGGATTTTCATCCAGGTCTTGCCCACCAACTAGTAGCATCCCTCAAGACTTTGTCCTGGGCCCTCCTCACTTCTCCCTTTACACTATTTCCTGAAATCAAGTCCACTCAACTCCTCCGCTTAGCTGTCAAAGTGATTTTCCTAAAATGGAGGTCTGAGCAGGTCAGCCACCCCTATTTAATAAATTCTAATGGCTCCCTGAATTAAATATGAAATCCTCTGTTTGGTTTTTAAAATTCTTTATAATTTGGCCCCTTTCTACCCTTCCAGGTTTTTTAAAACTTTTACTTCCTGCTTGCTGTTCCTCACACAAGACACTGCATCACCTGACTGGCATTTTCCCTGGGTGTCCCCCATATCTGGAACTCTCTCCCTCACTGTCTCTGCGTCCTGGCTTCCCTCAAGGCTAAACTAAAATCTCACCTTTTGCCTCTCTCAGTCCTCCTTAATCATAGTGCCTTCCCACTAAGATTATCTCCAATTTGTAATAAATATGTATGTGCTATATATATATATTCATATATGTACACACACATATATGGATCTTGTTTGCACATAATTGTTTTCATGTTGTTTCTCCCATTAGATTATAAAGCTCCTTAAAGACAAAAACTGTTTTTGCCTGTCTTTATATCTGGAGTGCTTATCCTGGCACATAATAGGCACTTAACGAATGCTGGTTGACTTAATAAATACTTGCTGATGACAGTCAAGCTACTTCTCCCCAAGGTACTATTCCCTCTTAAAGATATAGGAACAGCATCCAAAATGTCTGTGAAGGGCTATTGAAACTGGTGCATATTTAAAATCAACTCAAGTATAGCAAGAATACTGAAGTATTTGTTGTCTATCACAGAAAACTGTCCTCTATTATAAACAGGCCACCCACACAATAATATCAAGAATAATTGACACAGAATATGGCATATTTCAGAGTTAACAGTTTAAGTCTATTACTATTCTGCCTTGCCTAAAATCTATTATCATTTCTTCTAAATAGAACTTCCAAATGGCTTCAAAATTAAAGAGGATGTCAAAGCACAATATCTTATTAATCACTTGATGTACACGGATGCCATCAAGCTATATGAGTTCACTGAAAAACACATTAAATAGCTCCTTCATTTCATGGAATCTTTCTCCAGTTATATCAAAATGTCATTTTGACTCCATAACTGTAAAGTTCTTAATGTATGCCAACGAAATATAGAACTGGAAGGCTTTGAGCTTGACTTCAGAGGACAGATTGAACCAGTTGATGAAGGTGATACAAAAATACCATGGCCTCCTCCAGGAAAGACACACTGAGCTCAAGCTATCAAGATACTTCGTGGCATCCTAAAGTCAAAGCTAAATGGGGCCAACATATTTAAAGGGTTTAACACCTACTGTGTGCAATACCAACCATGATACATTTTTTTAGAACCAAAGAATGAAAAATTTAGAATCTATTCTAACAAAAATACGCACAATATTAGTGAAAGACAGGATCCATCACCCTAAGGCACCTAAAGAAGGAGAGATACCCCCTTGTGAAAAATGAGGAACTAAGATGGAATACATCCTTGGAACACATGATAAATATGTCAAAAATCTACAAAAATATTTTTGGAACAATCAGACTTCATCTCATTAAGCAACAGTGAAGGTTGATATCAGGTACAAACCAATGGATTTGTCATAAAGAGTTAAAAGCAATTTACCCCCAGAACCTATGATGTGTCTGAGATTCAGTACTGGAATCAAAAGGCCCTCAATGGACAACTTCTGCATGGAATCAGCCAAAAATATATTGACAGAGAAAGACCGAAGAAATGACTGAGTTGGATTTGTTTATGCAAAAGGAAAGGTTTATAAGAACAAGTCAAACTGGATCATAGTTATAAGCAATTACAGACAGATTATCTTTAAGGAGTCCAGACTTAATAGTCAATGTAGATTATGGAAGGAAATGGTAGACTCTTCGCAATACAACATCGCAGACTGAAAAAAACTTTATTACTTACCCAAGATCTCCTAGAAAGACATGACCTGGCAGCTAGAGTGACATATTAGAAACTATCTTTCATGGGTTAAAGAATAACTAATTCCTTTAACACAAATGTAGTCCTTAAAATATCCTTGAGAACTCAAATGATAAGCTATAGTGGAGTTGAATTATCATAGATTGAACTGTTGCCTATAATTGTAAAATATGATATTAATCTATAAGAACAATGATTGTAATAGATGTAGCCATGCCAAATACTCAAAATCTCCAAAATGTGAGGAACAAAAAGATTTCAAAATGCAGAGACACAACAGAAGAAACTGATGTCATGGGTATGATAGTAGCACCTGTGTCTCAGGGTTGTTATGATGATTAAAAGAGACAATATTTGTAAAGGGCTTACCATGGAATCCAATATATAGTGGGTACTTTAATAAATGTTTATTTCCTTTTTTCTTTCTAGACAGAATGATGGGGATAACATGAGTTTCATTTCTTCTATGGAGTCTCTGTCCCAAGTCACATAGCTAGTAAATACCTGAAGCAGAATTTGAACTCAGGTCTTCCTAACTCCAGGTCCAGGTTTTATCCACTTAGATGCCTCTGGAATTTTACTCTGCCTCTGTCTGCTACTGAAGTTGTATTGAAGATAGGCATGCATCCAAATGCTTTTATTCAACTAAATCAAGCAAGCATTTTATTCATCTATTCAACAGCCTGCAGAACAGTCAATATAAAAGAATGATAGCAGGATAGCAACTTGTCCTGGGACCAAATCTATCTGAACTCCATTACAGAAATGAGAAGAAAAATGTTTCTAAAATGAGGGTGAAGATGAGCTTACATCACAATATTTTTATTCAATGACAAAAAGCAATAATTTTATCCTATCAACATATGAGTATTTATTAAGCTACAATGTGTCAGGAACTTGCAGAAGACTCTGCCAAACATCAGTCATAAAAGAACAGCAGGATACCAACTTGTTCCAGGACCGTGTCTATCTAAACTCCATGGCATAAGATAAAAACTTGAATAATTACAATAATGATAATAATAATAGTTCAACTTTGTACAGTGCTTTAAATTAGTACAATTCAACAAAAGTTTATTTTGCAGTGCACAAAATGCTTTCCTCAAAACTATTAAAGCAGGTACTTTACAAATAAGGAAACTGAGGCACATTCAGAATAGCAAAAATAGTAAGGGACAGAGTCAAGAATCTAATCTAGGACTAGAAACCTCATAGATGTCTGATTAAGTAGAAAGAGCATTGGGCTAAGAATTTGAAGGCCAAGCTAACCAACTCAACTTTTGGCTACATCTCTAAACCTTAGACAAGTAACTTATACTCTCTCTTCCTCAGCTCTTTCAAGAGTTAAATGAGACAGTGGGACTAGATTACCTTTGGGGTCCCTTCTGATTCTAAGATTCTATGACTTACTGACTTCTAAGATCCCTTCTAGCTTTAATGTGATGAGATTTCTTCTCCGACAAACTTTCTTTTAAAGTAGATTTCTAGAAACCAAGTCTTATTTTATCATTGGCTTCCATTGGAGATGCGTCCTCACAATACAAAGTTGGTCCATAATGAAAATCACATTTAAGAATTCAACAGATCTTTAAGAATTACATATTTATAAGGATAAAAAATTAATTTTCTGGATAAGAAGAGCCATGCCAGAGGCCTGAGTACAAATACTGTACGAACATTAAAAATATATCAGAGCTTGTTTCATTTGGACTAGAGCCACAGGAGAGGAAGGTGAGCCCTGGGTGTGCCTGGCCAATTATGTTTAATCTATGGCTCTCTCTCTAGCCCAAAGTAAATATATCTTTTCAAAACCCCGAGCATTTAACTATTCCTTTTCAAAGGGTTTATCTTGTGTGATCTCTCACATTAGTTTTTTAACAGACCTTCCCACTGAGTGCTTATTACTCATCTGGATGTACTCTGCAGGTTTGTCTATATCTGTATATCAGGCCTCAGCAAATCACTTTGTGCCAGGGCATTTTTGGGGAAATATTTAATATCTCTAAGTAATGATAATGAAAAAAAAATGTTCCTTTACCCCAGCAGAATTAGAGAAATAAGAAAGGTATGAGATGAAGCCAACGTTATCTTTTTTTCCTCTATCTTTTTAGTACCAGCTTTCAACTGGTGCTTCAAGTTGGCACTACCTGAGGGTGCCTGTAAGGCATCCTCTGGGCAGAGGAGGGCAGGATCCAGCCCAGTACTGCTCTGGGACTTACTGCCTGTCCATCAGAACGTCAGGACCTTTTCTTCACTCTGCCAGATGGGCCAGTCTGTGCTGAGACACAAACACCCCAGGGCCTTCACCGTCAGCAACTGCTCTTCCTTTCCATGCTGCTGCTGGTGGGGAGAAAGGATTGATGGGCTGTGGGCCACGGAAGGAAGCCCTCCACACAATCAGCTGTGTTTGTGATGAAGAGGCAGCACGGTATTTGGTAAACAATATGCCCAGAGACTTGCCAGGGTGGCCAGAGAATGGATATGTTTAATCCATACAAAGCTGCTACTAGGGCTCCTTTCAACACCAGGTTTGGGGTTTGTGACAATCAAGGGCAAATAACAATGAGCCATCTGGAAGGTTTAATCTAAGAACACTAAGGAGGGTTTTGTTTGGAAAGCAACAAGATGGATTTATTTTTCTTTCTTATTATATGTAGTAGAGGGCTGCTAAGAGGGGGAGATCAATTTAATTCAATTAAGCAAATATTTGTTAAGCACCTAATACTGCTAAGGCACTAATAGGCCCTAAGGATACCAAGACAAATATTAAAGTCCTTGCCATGAGACAACCAGGAAAGGACAGCTAGGTGGTACCATGGATAGAGTGCCAGGCCTGGAGCCAGGAGGACCTGAGTTCAAATGCAGACTCAAACACTTACTAGTTGGGTGACCATGGGCAAGTCATTTCACTTTGTTGGCCTCAGTTTCCTCACCTGTAAAATGAACTGGAGAAGAAAATGGCAAACCACTCTGGTATCTCTGCCTAGAAAATCCCAAGTGGGGTCACAAAGAGTTAGATGCAACTGAAAATTACTGAACACTACCACCATTTTATACACCTATAGGTGTATCTGTTGCCTTTTCTAAAGAATGTAGGCTCCTTGAGGGCAGGGACAGCTTCATATTTATCTTTGGATGCCCAGCACCCAGCACAATGTCTTGCAGTCAGGCACAATTGAAACACCTGAACAACAACTGATGGGTATTACTAGAGGTTCAGAGTGGCTGATAAGGCCTCAATGTGTCTTTTCACCCTCAAATAAATGAGTTAAGACTAAAAAGCAACAAGCTAGTCTCCTCATTTGGGAGCCAGCCTACCCTTTGGTCTGTGGCTGCTGTCCTCAGTGTTAGAATGTAAGCTGCCTGATGGTAAGGATTGTTTCATTCACAATATTTGCATTCTTGGCATCTAGCAGAGCCTGGCACACAGTAAGTGCTTGATGATGTAGTGATGACTAATTTGTTGAGTCAATCATAGAAATGGACCCAGTTCCTGGCCTCCCAGCCCATCGTTTGTCCCCCTAGACTTGAATTTGCACTTTGTACTTCCATTGGGCTGGAACTTACATAATTATAACAGAATTATAACTGATTACATTAACTTATAACTTCGAATTCAAATTCACAGGATTCTGTGCACTAACGGGACCTAGTTGTTTGTTGATTTATTGTTTGCAGGACATGGGGCCATTTACCTCTAAGTCGGAAGCCATGACTCCAGCTTCCTAGCTGGGTGCCCCATTCCTCATTACTGCATTTGACTCAAGATGACATTTTTCACTTGATTAAAATGTGCATTTTAATTTCATTTCATCCACCTATATGGAACCACAGTGTGATTCTGCCCATGTCAAATGGAAGAAATGAGGTGAGGAGGGGGATTGAATCAGAACCTTCTCTCCTGAGCACAAAGGATACCTCAGTCACAGAAACTTAATTAGAGAAAGAGGCATGTAAGTGTTTATAGTGTTAAAAGCTAGGTCTAAGGAAATGTTGTGTAGATTTGCATTACTAAGACTTCTGAGCAAAACTCAAGACTGATACTGAAAGCAAAGGTCTGGGGATCAGAAATCACAGGGTCAAGTCTTGATTCTGCACAAAGCAGCTGTTAGAACCTCAGCAAGTAGCTTCCCTACTCCAGTCAGTTTCCCTCACATGCAAAATGATGTTGGTTCAAATGGATGATGTCTAAGCTCTCACATTAATCATTAATAGTAATAAGTGTTATGCATAGAGCTTTAAGGTTTGCAAAGTTCTTTATAAATATTTAATTTAATCCTCACATTGACCCTATGATTTAGGTGCCATTATTAGACCCATTTTACAGATGAGAAAACTGAAGCTTAAAGATGTTAAGTGACTTGACCAGGATGACACAGCTATATAAGGTGGTATTTAAGCCCAAGTCTTCCTGACCCCATTCATTCAGACATTAAACATCATTCATACAGTTCTATTTAAAATTAAATTTTATTTTTTTCAAACAGCAAAAATTTCCTTCACTCCTTCCTTCAAATTCCCATTAAGAAAGAAAAAAAGCAAAAATTTCTATTATAAATATGTAAAGTCAAGGAAAATAAATTTCTGCACTGGTCACATCCAAAAGGATGTCTACTTCTATACTCTTGAATCCGTCACCTCTCTGTCAGGGGGTGGGTAGCATGCTTCCTGATGAATCCCAGGGAATTGTCGTTGGTCATTTTATTGAATAGTGCTCCTAAGCCTCTCAAAGTTGTTTGTTTTTACAGTATTGTTATTATATAAGTTGTTGTCCCAATTTTGCTTCATATGGTACTACAAAGTTTGCAAAGAGCATTGTAATTGATGTCAAAGCATGTTTAACATTCTCTACACTATGCCATAATTCACATTCATGTAGCACTTTTAGGTTTACAAATGGCATGTCAAAAATGGCTGCCCAAACCTCTTTTACAGGGCAGCTAGGTGGCACAGTAGATAGAGTGCTGGACCTGGAGTCAGGAAAACCCGAGTTCAAATCTGACTCAGACACTTACGAGTTGTGTTACACTAGACAAGTCATTTGTTTGCCTCAGTTTCCTCATCTGTCAAATGGGCTGGAAAAGGAAATGGCAAACTGCTCTAATGTCTTTGCCAAGAAAATCTCAAAAAGGATCATGGAGAATCAGACACAATTGAAAATGACTGAACAACAAGCTAATTTTGTTCTATCCCTTAGAAACTCTGGAGATGGTACTTGCTATACTTGAACTGACAGGCACTGGTGCCAAAGTCTAGTCAAATCTTCTTTAGCCATACCTGTATAGAGAGTCACTTCTTTTCCAGGCTCATTGAACCCATCCTGATAATAATTAATAATAATAACAATAATGCTGCTGCTGATAATAATAATAATAATAATAATAATAATAATAACAACAATACTTCACATTTCTATAGTGCTGGGAAGTTTTAAAAACGTTTTCATACGTAAGGTCTCATTTTATTCATACAAAAACCCTGTGAGGAAGACAGGGCCATACTGTCCTTATTTGACAGATTAGGAAACTGAGGCACAGAAAGTTCAATAACTCTTTAGGTTAAAAAAAATCAGTCAGCAAGCATTTATTAAGGATTTACTATGGGCCTGCCATTACGCTAAATGCTAGGGATGAAAATAAAGGCAAAAGCCCTGTCCTTGCTCTCAAGGAGCTCATATTCTCATGGAGGAGACGGCATGCAAATAATTATACGTGCACTCCATATCTGACAAGATGATGTTAATGGATGACCTCTGGCTACATATCAGGGAGTGTGTAAGTATGTATATGTGAGGGGAAGGGCTAGGGAAGGAAAGAGGATGTAAATATATCAGAATTACAGAATTTCGAGGTTGGGGTGACTTTAGAGGGCATCTACCTGAACGAGTATCCCCTCCACCTCATAGCTGACAAGTTGTTATCCAGTCTTTGTTTAAAGACCTCCTTTGGGATGGGGGTGGGGATGAGGGGGCAGATTCATCTCCTTAGGCACTCCATTTCACTTTTGGAGAGCTCTAATTGTTAAGAAGTGTTTCCTTACAGAATGCTAGAGGAAGGAGAGGTATCATGCTGGGAATAATATTCTGGAGGATGGAAACAGTATTATATAGTATTCATACATAGGAAAAATGGCATATATTGCTTATTTGGAAACATTGGGAAGAATACTACCAGCTAATCTAGTTCTATAGGTCACTGTAAAAAGTCTTCAGTGGCAGAACTCTGCTCTGTACAACAGGACACAAGTTTGATCTCTAGGCCTCTCTATTATTCTGCTCTTTTCTCTACTTTTCACCTTTTTTTTTCCATCAGCTTCCTAATTTGCATACTGTTTCCTTCCCTGTAATGCTCTTCTTAGAGTTAAGATGGCAGCAAAGTGAATGTCTCATTACGCAAGAGCAGGAGGATTCTCCCTAATTGGACGCTTCAGGTAACCGGCTCCCTGAGTCCAGCTCAGACTGGTGAGATGGAGGAAATATCGTCCTGGGAAAGAAAGCAAGACAGAGGTATCATTCCTCTAAGCAAGATTTAGGATCGAATGGTATATATGTAGATGTACAATAGGGTCAATGCTATAATGGAATCTATGGGCAGCTTAGTAGGTGGAATAAATAATTTAATTAAAAGAATCTGTGCAGACTACAATGTAGCAGAGGGGCAATAACACTGCTT
This sequence comes from Vombatus ursinus, assembly GCF_900497805.2. Lineage (NCBI taxonomy): Eukaryota > Metazoa > Chordata > Mammalia > Diprotodontia > Vombatidae > Vombatus > Vombatus ursinus. The sequence continues at coordinate 42,142,619 of NW_020954576.1, forward strand.
TTGGAGTCAGAGGACCTGGGTTTGAATCCCTCCTCAGATATGTAATACCTGTACCACCTTGGGCCAATCAGTTAACCCTTCTGGGCCTTAGCTTCCACATCTGTAAAAATAAGAGTACTGAATTAGATGCTCTCCAAGGTCTCTTTCGGGGTAGCTTGGTGAATAGACCACTGGGCCTAGAGTCTGGAAGACCTGAGTTCAAATTTAACCTTAGATACTTACTAGCTGTGTGACACTGAGCAAGACACTTAAGCCCTATTTACCTCAGTTTCCTCATCTGTAAAATGAGCTGAAGAATGAAATGACAAACCATTCTGGTATCTTTGCCAAGAAAATTCAAAATGGGGTCATGAAGAGTCAGACACGACTGAAACAAATGAACAGCAATCTCAACATAAAATCTATGATCCTTAAAAAATAACAATAAAAATTTTTAAAACAAAAAATAAATCTATGATCCTATGATACTTGTATGTTATATATCTGGATATTTGTAGCTAATAGAAATCAGGTAGATTGTATGATATAATAGCAATAACTAATGGGACTTGGTAGGTGGTATAATAGTGCTAGTTAGAAGGATATATGTAGGTTGTATAGCAATATTGCTAATAAGGTATTGGCTGTAATGAGAGTTGGCTAATTGGATCTGGGTAAGATGTATAGGAAGATGTCTGGAGCTAATAGGAAGTGAATAGTCTCATTGAACTGGAGGCATTTCAGCTGAACAATACTCAGGCAATTACATTAGTCACAGAGGATTTGGAATCCAGACACTAAGAGTATTGAAGAAAAACTGTCACCTAGTGCATGGCAGAAGACAAAGGAATACGCTAACTCTGTCTTTACTGAGAGTTACAAAAGAATTAGAAGCTCTCTATGAACAGCTTGGCAAAGCTTTGCTTAAAAAAAAGATGATGTACAAATATCAGATTTATAGCACTGTACTTAATAGGATCTATCTGAATCTATACCTACTATATATGATGATTACCAGAGGTAAATAAAAAAAAATTGTAATAGCTGACATATATTAAAATGATTTAAGTTTTCCAAAGTGCTAGGTATAGATATATAAGATCTCATTTGAACCTCATAATGCAGCTGTGAGGTAGGTTACTAAGATGTTTTCTCCATTATACAATCAAAGCTCATGGAAGATAAATCATTTGTTCATGGTCACATGGGGTTTGTAAGGGTCAGAGGTAAGATCAAGCCTAGGTCTCTCCTGACACCAAGTCTGGTATTCACTCCTCTGTATCATACTGCGTCTCACCAAGACAGATGGAATTATTAAAATAAAGCATTCAAGAAATGTTTTGGGGTCTTATGATAGAGCCCTCTAATCTCTAAATCTGGGGACCTTCCAAGGTCAGATAGTGGGTGGTCTCTGGATTTCATGCTTCCTCTCTCCCATTTCATCCCTATCTGATGCATTCTCCTAACAAGAGGGGGGTACAGCATTAATACCTCAGGCCCCTGGGACAGATAGTGCTTAGGGTATGAAAAGATCCATTTCCTAAACAATGAAGCCCAGTCCCTGAAGGGAAGAGGCAGTGTGTTCTCTCTCTCACTGCTGATTCAACACAAATCCTCTTTACTAGAAAAGATCAATCTATCCTAATGGGACTGGACTTAATTGAGTTGCGGAATAGTATATTGGCTATCAATTTCCTCATCAGATGCTGTGCTGCACAGCTTGGATTGGGCTCCAAGGTTACTGAATTCAGCTCTATTCGGGTACTGAGCACCTGCTTTGTGTTAGGTACCATGCTTAGGGCTGTGGGGGATACAACGATAACCAGGACACAATGTCTGCCCCTACAGACAAAAACTGCCAGCTTAAGTCTAACCACTAATTATTACTCTTTGAGGGAGAAAGGTTAATAAACAGCATTTCTTTTGCTCATGAGTCAGTTTTCGCACTTCATGTGCTGATCCTGACCATCCTCACCCAACGTACATTTTTACAGGAATCTCCTCTATACACAAATGACAATGAAAGTATATGGGCAGTAGAGGAAGGCTGGTGGGGAAGGGAGGAGATTGGGGAAAGGAAATATGTTGGCAGGAATCTAGATTTCCAAACAGCTCTGGACAAATCCAAATGGCTCTGAAGCTTTCTTCCTATGAGCTCTTTTACTGTCTAACTATTAAGGTAGAAATATCTGCTTTTTTTCCCCCTGAGTGACTTTCACAATTTAAGTACAAATTGGGTTGGTATTTTTTTTTGGTTTGGGGGTTTGGTCTTTTCCTTCTTACTGAGAGGCAGCATGGTTTAGGGAAGGGGTGGGGCTCCCCAGTAAAATACATGCTGTTCAAATGCTTGTCACTGGCCACTTTGCCTTCGAAATAATAATTAATGGTTAGTGTGAGATGGCATTTTCAAGTCTGCAAACTCCACAAGGGAAGAGAATATATCTTGGTCATCTTTATTCCCACTTACCCAGGACATGGGAAGTTAAGCAGTGAGGAATTCTCACTTTTGATGACAGGGTTCCAGAGGACAGGGTCAAGTGCAGAATTGGACAATTGACTCCAACATAACATAAATTGTTGGCAAAAATAAAAAGAAAAGAAGGCATCCTACCAAACTTCTTCTATAAGACAAATATAGTCTTAATCCTTAAAACATGGAGAGACAAAGTAGAGGAAAAAAACCACTATCTCTAATGAATATTAATGCAAAAATATTAAATATTCATAACTGGTCTATACCAACATATTAAAAACACTGACAAGTTATCAAGACTATATTGTTTGTCCAATATTAGGTTAATTGTGTGCATAAAGGGCCATATTAATAACAATTAAACAACAAAATCACACAATTATATTAAAAGATGCAGAAAAGGCTTATGACAAGATACAAGACCCATTTACGTTAAAAATACTAAAAATATAGAAATAGACTTTTCCTTAATATGACAAATAGTATCTATCTAAAACCAAGAATTGTCATCTATAATGGAGAAACACTATAGATTACTGCAGTAGATCAGATATGAAACTAAGATGCCCACTGTTACCACTGTTATTGAATAATGACCCCTTTGAAGGCAGAGGCTGTTTTATTTTTGTCTGTATCCCCATTGCCTCAAAGTGTGGCTGGCACACAGTAGGTACCAAACGGATTCTTGTTGATGGATTCATTGAACAACTCTGTGAGGTAGGCAGTGTAGGCATTATTATTCCTGCCTTACAAGTAAGGAAACTGAGGCTCTGAAAGATGAAGTGACTTGCTCATGGTCACAATTATTAAGTGGTAAAGCAGGGATTCAACCCCAGGTCTTCTACCTCAAAGTCTCTTAGCTCTTATTTGTGTGAAGAATCATTCTTATTATCATGCCGCAAGAAAGAATGCATATGCAGAACTCAGAGTAATTTGGGAAGGATTGCATGAACTTATGCAGAGAAAAGAAAGCACAATCAAGAGAGCAAAGAAAACAATGTTAAAAGAGGGCAGAATACTGGTTTGTTCAACGTACAATTTTTACTTCTGAGGACTGGTGGTGAAATATAATTCCCTCATTTCAGTAGAGATATGATGGACTTTAGGTACAGAATGAAGACTATGTAGTCAGACATGACCAATGTTTTACTGGGATTTGCTTAAGTACACATACTTCATTGTGATGAGGCAGGATTCTATTGCAGGGCACAGAAGAGGTTGGAGGGAGAGTTCAGAAGTCACAGTGACATAAAAAAAATCAATATAAAATTTTTATTTGATATCTTTCCCAATTACATGTGAAAACAATTTTTGACATTTGTTTTTTAATATTTTGAGCTTCAAATTCTCTCCCTCCTCTTCTTTCCCCCTCATTGAGAAGACAAGCAATTTGATACAGACTTTATACATGCAGTCATGCAAAATACATTTCCCTTTTAGTCATGTTGTGAAAGAAAGTACAGACAAGAAAATAAGATGACAAGAAAAATAAAATAAAGGATGCTTCAGTTTGCATTCAGATTCCATCAGTTCTTTCTCTGGAGGTGGATAGATTTTTCATCCTAAATCCTTGTCTCAAAACTGTCTTAGATCATTGAATTGCTGAGAATAGCCAAGTCGTTCACAGCTGATCATCACACAATATTGCTGTTACTGTGTACAATATTCTTCTGGTTCTGCTCATTTCACTTTGCATCAGTTGTTTCCAGGTTTTTCCGAGAGCATCCTGCTCATCATTTCTTTCTTTCTTTTTTTGGGGGGGGCAATTGGGGTTAAGTGACTTGCCCAGGGTCACACAGCTAGTAAGTGTCAAGTGTTTGTTCTGAGGCCGGATTTGAACTCAGGTCCTCCTGACTTCAGGGCCAGTGCTCTATCCACTGTGCCACCTAACTGCCCCTCATCATTTCTTATAATACAATAGTATTCCATCACAATCATGTACCATAACCTGTTCAATCATTCCCCAATTGATGGGCATCCCCTCAATTTCCAATTTCCAATTCTCTGCTACCACAAAAAGAGCAGCTATAAATAATTTTGTATAAATTGGTCCTTTCCCTTTTATTTTGATATCTTTGGGATATAGACCTTGTAATAGTATTGCTGGGTCAAAGGGTATGTATGCATGATTTTATAGCCCTTTGGGCATAGCTCCAAATTGCTCTCCAAAATAGTTGGACTAGTTTAGAAAAGTACCAACAGTGCATTAGTGTCCCAATTTTCCCCTCCAACATGCATCATTTTTCTTTTCTGTCATATTAGCTAATGTAATGGGTGTGAGTTGGTACCTGAGAGTTGTTTTAATTTGCATTTTTCTAATCAATAGTGATTTAGAGCATTTTTTCATACGACTATAGATAGGTTTGATTAATTCATTTGAAAACTGCCGGTTCATATCCTTCGACAATTTATCAATAAGAATGGCTCTTATTTTTATAAATCTGACTCAGTTCTCTATATATTTCAGAATTGAGGCCTTTATCAGAGAAATATGCCGTAAATTTTTTCACAGTTATGATTACTGTGTATTTCCCTCCATTCTCTTTTCCCCATTTATTCTGCTCGCTCGCTCTCTCTCTCTCTCTCTCTCTCTCTCTCTCTCTCTCTCTCTCTCTCCCCCTCTCCTTTCACCCTGTCAATCCTCAAAAGTGTTTTGCTTCTGGCTACTGCCTCCCCTAACTGCCTTCCCTCCTATCAGTACCGTTTCTTATCCCTTTTGCCTCCTACTTTCCTGTAGAGTAAAATATATTTCTATACCCAACTGAATGTGTGTTATTACTTCTTTGAGTGAATTCCAATGAGAGTAAGGTTCAAGTGTTCCCTTCCACCTTCCCCATCTTCCCCTCCATTGTAAAAGCTCTTGCCTTTTATGTGAGATAATTTACCCCATTCTGCTTCTCCCTTTTCCTTTCTCTCATTGCATTCTTCTTTCTCAACCCTTAATTTTATTTTTAGATATCATCCTATCATATTCAACTCTCATCCATGCCCTTTGTCTATGTACACTCCTTCAAACTGTCCTAATAATGAGAAAGTTCTTAGGAGTTGAAAATAACTTCCCCATGATGGAATGTAAACAGTTTAACCTTATTGAGTTCCTTATGATTTCTCTTTTCTGTTTACCTTTTTATGCTTCTCTTGAGTCTTGTATTTAAAGGTTAAATTTTCTACTCAGCTCTGGTTTTCTCATCGGAATGCTTGGAAGTCCTCTATTTCACTGAATGACCATTTTCCCCTGGAAGGATTATACTCAGCTTTGCTGGGTAGGTGATTCTTGGTTGTAATCCTAACTCCTTTGTCCACCAGAATATCATATTCCAAGCCCTCTGATCCTTTAACATGGAAGCTGCTAAATCTTATGTTATCCTGACTGTGGTTCCACAACATTTGAATTATTTCTTTTTGGCTGCTTGCAATATTTTCTCCTTGAACTGGGAGCACTGGAATTTGCCTACAATATTCCTGGGAGTTCTCATTTGGGAATTTCTTTCAGGAGGTGACTGGTAGATTCTTTCAATTTCTATTTTACCCTCCAGTTCTAGAATATCAGGGCAGTTTTCTTTGATAATTTCTTGAAAAATGATATCTAGGTTCTTTTTTTGATCATGACTTTCAGGTAGTTCAATAATTATTAAATTATTTCTCCTTGATCAATTTTCCAGGTCAGATGTTTTTCCAATAATTTTATATTTTCTTCTATTTTTTTCATTTTTTGATATTGTTTCATGGTTTCTTCTTATTGTCTCATGAAGTTATTAGTTCCACTTGCCCAATTCTAATTTTTAAGGAATTATTTTCTCCATTGAGCTTTTGTACTTCCATTTCCATTTGGCCAATTCTACTTTTTTAAGGAGTTCATTTCTTCAGTGAATTTTTGTACTTCTTTTTCTATTTGACCAATTCTGCTTCTTAATGAGTTCTTCTCTTCAGTAAATTGTCCTATCTCTTTTTCCATTCGGCCAATTCTGCTTTTCAGGAGTTCTTTTAGGTGGATTTTTGCTCCTCTTTAACCATTTGGTCCAGTCTGTTTTTTAAGGTGTTATTTTCTTCAGTATTTTTGTACCTCCTTTGCCAAGTTGTTGACTCTTTCTTTAATGATATTCTTGTATCACTATTACTTCTTTCCCCAATTTTTCCTCTATCTCTCTTATTTGATTTTTAAAATCCCTTTTGAGCTCTTCAAGGACTTTTTTTGGTCCTGAGATCAATTCACATTTTTCTTTGAGACTTTGTATGCAGCAGTTTTAATTTTGTTATCTTCTTCTGAGTTTGTGTTTTGATCTTCCTTATCACCACAGTAATTGTCTATGGTCAGGTACTGTTGTTGTTTACTCATTTTTCCAGCCTACTTCTTGACTTTTAACTTTATTACAGTTGGGCTCTGCTCCTGGGGTGGAGGAATCACCGTCCCAAGCTTCAGGGTTTTTTGTGCAGCTGTCTTCAGAGCTTGTTCTGGGAGTCTCTAAGTTTTCAGTTCTTCCAAGGTGATGTAATCTAAGGAGAAGTATATTTACTACTTGCTTGGTCTGTGTTGTGGTAGGCAAGCAACCACAGGCACTCATTTCTACCCTGGAACTATGACCAAGGCCCCACTCCCTTGTAACCACAAGCTCTGTTATGCTAGTGCTCCTCCCCACACCGGACTGAGACCTAGGACTGTGACTTGGATCTGCCTATGGGCAATGCAACAAAGTCTTACACGCCATGCCTACAAAGGGACTCCTGTACTCTCCTTCTGACCAGATGTCTGAGCCCTTTCCCATCTGTGGGCTGAGAGCTCTGGAAGCCACTGCTGCTGATTCAGTTGCCCCCAGGCTTGCATCTGGCAAGCATTTGTGTATAGACAGCTGAGTCCATAGATTTTTATTGCTGGGTTCTTTCTTGGCTCTTGTTTCTTGGGAATTTCTAGTTATCTCTTCTATTCTCCTTATCACCCCCATGCTATAGCTGGTGTCTATTGTTTATACCTTGGTGGATATGTGTAGACAGTTAAAACTTTTCCCCCTTCCTTTCCAGTGTAACATCCTTTTGATTAGATTTGTAAGACTCCAGTCAAATACTATACACTCTACAAGCTAACATTTTCAAGATCAGACAGCATATTTGTCTATTTTCTAGTGCTCAAGGTAGGCAGGTGCACATAGGTGAGTGATTAACACTGATGGCAATAGATGAGTGTTCCCAGCATCTTGAGTCTCTGCCTTGTCAGGAAAGATCACACCCATGACCCTCATTCCCTTGATGATGCTGCCTCAGTACTGGTGATAACATCAAGGTGATTGGCATCTACTTTGCTCTCAGAAAGCTGACTTCCTCCTCTCCAATGTTTTGCAATAAAAGTGGATAGTGCTTTTTAAGGATGGTCCTTTAAAATTGAATATAGAATTTTAAGGTTATTAAAGGTTATCATTAGGTTTCATTAAAATATAATATATACATATATATATACATATATTCATACATGTAGACTTATGTGTATGTATATATGTATATTCCTGACCTGTCCTGTTATGGAAGCTCCCTTAACTAATTTAGATTGGCATCTCATCTATAATTTATAATTAGAGAGTTTCTCAGAGCATTGGGATACTAAGTGATTAATCCATGGTTATATAGTCAGTATGGGTCAGAAAGCAGTACTGAACCCATGTCTTCCTGACTCAAAGACTAGCCTTCTATCCACTGTGCTGCCAAACCACCTCTCATATAAATACACATACACACAAACATATGTATCTATGTATGCATGCATGTATACATACATAGGTCTTTGTAACTAATAGAGAAAATAGGACAGGAATATTTTTAAATAAAATTAGTTTTGGTTTTGTTTTTGTTGTTGTATTTAAAATATAATCTATCTCAGCTTCCTCCAGAATGCTCTGTGGTTGCTTAAGTAATTTCATGGGACAACATTATTCATCCAACCCATCCGCGCCACCTGCTGCCCCAGCTAAAAAGAAGAGAAAAAGATGTAAACAGGTATCTTAATTTTTTTTATTTTGAAGAAGAGCAGAGGCACTACAAATAACCCTGTAAACTTTTTCCAACACTTGAAATCTACCTCAGCCCCTACTACTCTACAAAATTGTTCTTTCAAAGTTCACCAGTGATTCAATCACCAAAATCCAAGGGTCTTCTTCTTTTAGTCATTATCTCCTTGACTTCTCCTCAATATCTGATACTGCTGACCACCCTGTATACTCCCTAATATACTTTTTCTTGGTGTCTGCTGGCTATTTGTTCCCTTCCTAATCTCTTAAATTTGGTGTTCCCCAAAGTTTTGTTCTCTTCCTCCTTCTTTTCTCCTTCTATAGTCTTCTCTTTAATATTTTCACTCTCATAGTTTTAAATACCATCTCTACACAAATGACTCCCAAATCTGAATCCCTAATCCTCACCTCTCTCCCAAGTTCTAGACTCACATCTCACATGCTTAAGTGTATCACCAGCTAGCCCTCCCACCAACACTTCAAATTCAACATAAGCCTCCCCCCTTAATTATCCTTCTAAATGTGCTCCTCCTTCTGATTTCACGATTTCAATATGTGGTACCATCATTCATTTAATTACCCATGCTCAAAGTTTAATGCTATTTTGTTCTTTCTTTCTCAGTTTTCATATTATACAAGTTTTGCCAAGTTCTGTAGATTTTAACTCTACATTATCTTTTGTACCAATGTCTTCCTCTATTCTCATTGCCATCCCTGTCCCAATATAGGTATTAATATACCATGAGCCTAGACCCCTACAATAGCCTCCTCATAGATCATCTCACCTCCATTTTCTCCTGCCATCAATCCATCCTTTATAGTATACTACTGACAGATTTATCTTTCTTACACATAGACCCAGTTAAGTCACCCTTCTGTTCCCAAATATTCAGTGACTACCCCTTGATCAATTGCTAAAATTTGATATATTTTGTCTGGAATTCAAGGTTCTCTACAATTTGGTGATTTCCTGCTTGTCCAGTCTTATCTCATATTATTACCTCCCACATACTCTATGGTCCAGATACACTGTATTAATGTTGGTGCTTTTCTGTTCCCGTGACTTTAATCAAGCTTTTCCCTATGCCTAGAATGCCCATTCCTCTGTTCTTAATAATAATAATAATAACAACATCATCATCATATTTGAAATGTGTTTCAAGATTAAAACTCAACTCAAAGGTCACTTCTTCCAGGGAACTTTCCTTGCCTCTCATTTTCTTTACCTGGACATCACATAGCACTTCACATTTCCTTTATGAATGAATTATTGGATGAATGAAAAAAAAATTTATTAAGTGCTTATTGTGCTAAATTCTTTAGAAAAATCCCATTAGTAGCTGAGTAAAAGATAGGTTGAAGCAGGGAAAGACTTGACAGGGACACAAATTAGGAGGTTATTGTAACAATCAATGTGAGAAGTGATGAACTGGGGGTAGTGATTTTGAACAGAGAGAAAGATATACACGTGAGAAAAGTTGCTGAGAAAGAAAAGACATGTGGCAATGATCTGGATGTGTGGCATGAGAGTGCAGGGTCAAGGATGACACTAGGGTTTTGATTTTAGATTACTGGAAGGATGGTGGTACGCTTGAAAGTAACAGGGCAATTTGGGAAAAGACTGGCTTTGGGGGAAAGGTATGAGTTCTATTTGAGTAATTTTGAGTTTGAGATGTCTGTAGGACACCTAGTTTGAAATGTCCAATAGGTAGTTCGTGATGTGGGACTGGAGCATAGGACTGAAAGCAGAACTGGATATATAGATCTGGGAATCAACCATATGGACATGATCATTGAACACATGGGAACTGATGAGATCACTAAGTGAGAAAGGTTCAAGAGAAAAGAGAAAAGGACAGATCCTTGAAGTATGCCCAGTTATAGTAGATGAGTCAGAGATTAGAACCAGTAAAGAAGAGTGAAAAAAAAAAAGAGTCTACACAGCTAGAAGGGGAACCAGAAAGAGCAGTGTCATGAAAGTTCATAGAGGAGAGAGTATTCAAGAGAAAGTGGTCAATAATTTCAAATGTTGCAGAGAGATCAACATGGCTAAAGACTGGGGAGGAAAGGCTATTGGATTTGGCAAGTAAGAAATCATTAGAAACTTTGGAATGACTCCTACTTCAGACACTCACAAGCTATGTGTCCTTGGGCAAATTATTTAATTTCTTTGAGCCTCAGCATCTTCAGTAAAATATAGATAATAATAGTGCCTATCTTCTGATATTAATGTGGGGATCTAATAAGATTATGTATGTATATATACATATATATGTACTTTATAAACATTAAAGTGCTAAATATGTGTGGCCTATTATTATTATCAGCATTTATTCCTCAATACTAGTCAGTTCTTTTTAACATTGCATCATTGCTAAAAGAGAAACCCACCTTCCAACTCCTTCCAGCTCCTTCAGAGCTTTTCCTGTCCCCCAAATGAGAAGTAACCTGAGAACATTTCCTTGCCCCATTAAGTCTCCAAAAATACCAACATGGTCTTATTTTTGGTGACATTTTCCATTTTGAGTCAACTTGAAGATCAATATTTCCTTATTTAGAGGATGTGTTCATGCATCACAGACACTGACCAGCATACATTGCCCATCCTGGGGCCATTGGGGAGCCGATTCACTGTGGAGAAAGCATCTCCTTGCCCTGCCAATTCCTGCTCCATCACATGAACTCCACTCCATTCCTTTCATTTATTATTCAGTTTGCCTTTATGCACTGCTGGATTCATTAGAGGAGCTGGCTACTGACAGCACTTTATTTTTAACGATGTCAATGTTCAGAGTTGATGGGGGAAATGATAAGGTGCCTCAGTGGCTTCATTTCAATCTTATTTACTCCTCTAGTCTCAGCCTTGAGATATCCTTAAGCCATTCATCAAAAGGGCTTGAGCTTAAAGCCCTTCCTCTAGGGCTAAATTTAGAGCTTTAACCTTAATAAAGCTGTAGGACAGGCACATTTTCCATCACAGGGCTACCGTTTTTCAAAGAGAACAAAGAGGGGGATGAAGTAATTATGGCTTTTTTGCTTACCAATTTGCTATGTCCATTTTTAAATGCATGGAGATATGAATAGAACTTTTTAAGACTGGGATCTAACTATTTGGGGGCTATTTTGAAAAGCAGCAGAGTGTGCTGTCAGGTGAATGAACCATTTGACCTTCTACTTTTTGTGCTCCAGCGGGCAGAGCTAGGACAATGGGGAGGAGTAATTGGGGAACAAATTTTAGTTCAATACAAGAAAAAACTTTCTAATAATTACAACTATTTTTAAAAATGGAATTGGTTTCTTCATAAAACTCCCTGCTGCTGGAAGTGTTTGTCTTAGGCAGCTAGGGGGCTCAATGGACAGGAGGGCAGGATCTGGGATCAAGAAAACTTGAGTTTTCATCCTGCCTCAGATACTCCCTAGCTTTGTGACCCTGGGCAAGTCATTTAACTGTGTTGCAGTTTCCTCATCTGTAAAATGGGGATAATAACTGCACCCTCATCACATAGTTGTCATGAAGATCAAATGAGTTAAGATATAAAAGGCCTTGCAAACATTAAGCTGTTATACACATGTTAGTCATCATTTTTTTCTTCTCTTTCCTTTCTACTTTTTATTTTTATTTATTTAGTATTTTATTTTTCCCTAGTTACACGTAAAAACATTTTTTAACATTTGTTTTTAAACTCTGAGTTCCAAATTCTCTCCCTTCCTCCCTCCCCAACCCCCACCCATTGAGAAGGCAAGCAATTCAATATAAGTTATACATGTGTAGTCATACAAAACATTTCCATAATAGTCATGTTGTAAAAGAAATCATAGACCAAAAAAAAAACTTTCAAGAAAAATAAAGAAAGTAATAAAGTATGCTTCAATCTGTATTCAGATATCATCAGTTCATCGTAAGTCCTTCAGAGTTGTCCTGGATCATTGCATTGCTGAGAATAGCTAAGTCATTCACAGCTGATCATTTTACAATATTGTTATTACTTTGTAGACAGTACATTTCACTTTGCATCAGCTCATGCAAGTCTTTCCAGGTTTTTCTGAGAGCATCCTGCCCATCATTTCTTGCAGCACAATAGTATTCCATCATAATCACATGCCACAATTTGTTCAGTCATTCCCCAATTGATAGACATCCCCTCAATTTCCAATTCTTTGCCACCAGAAAAGAGCTGCTATAAATATTTTTGTACATATATGTCCTTTTCCTTTTTGTTTTTTATCTCTTTTTGGATACAAACCTAGTAGTGGTATTGCTAGGTCAAAGGGTATGCATAGTTTTATAGCTCTTTGGGCATAGTTCCAAACTGCTCTACAGAATGGTTGAATCAGTTCACAATTCTACCAACAGTGCATTAACATCCCACTTCTCCCACATCCCCTCCAACATTTGTCATTTTCCTTTTCTGTACTATTAGCCACTCTAACAGACATGAGGCAGTACCTCACAATTTTTAAATTTGCATTTCTATAATCAATAGTGAGTTAGAGCATTTTTTCATATGGCCATGGATAGCTTTGATTACTTCATCTGAAAACCATATCTTTTGATCATTTATCAATTGGGGAATGGCTCTCACTTTTATAAATCTGACTCAGTTCTCTATATGTTTGAGATATGAAGCCTTTTTTCAGAGAAACCTAATTCAAAAAATTTTTCAGTTACTATTGCTAAATGTATTTCCCTCCATCCTATTCCCCTTATTTATTCTATTCTCTCTCCTTTCACCCTGTCCCTCCTCAAAAGTGTTTTGCTTCTGACTAGCCCCTTCCCCAATCTGTTCTCCCTTCTATCATGCCCCTCACCCTCTTCTCTTTTCCCCTTCCCCTCCTACTTTCCTGTAGGGTAAGATAGATTTCTATACCCAATTGAGTGTGTATGTTATTCCTTCTTTGAGTCAATTCTGATAAGGGTAAGGTTCACTCACTCCCGCTACCTTCCCCATCTTCCTCTCTACTATAAAAGCTTTTTCTTGCCTCTTTTATGTGAGATAATTTACTCCATTCTACCTCTCCCTTTCACTTTCTCCCAGTACATTCCTCTCTCACCCCTTAATTTTATTTTTTTAGATATCATCCCTTCATATTCAACTCACACCTGAGTTACTGTTATTATTATTATTATTATTATTATTATTATTATTATTATTATAAGTTAGATTAGAACCTGTCATAAATACTATATAGGGAAGGAGGTTAAAGGCAGAGGAAAAATCCCTATATACACAAATATTCATAGCAGCACTTTTTGTAAAAGCAAAGAACAGGATGGAAAGTAGATATCCATTGATTTGTTAATGGCTGAATTAATACTGGATGTAATGAATATTATTATGCTACAGATCATGACATGAGAGAATTTAGAAAAAATTGAGAAAACTTGTAGTGGGTAGAATTCTAGACTTAGATTAGGAAGACTTGTTAAGTCTTCTTAAGCCTCTGTTGCTTATTAACTGCATGAGCCTATGGACAAAACATTAAACCTCTTGGTCTCATTTGTAAAATTAGAGGCTTGAACAAAAGGATTTCTGTGATCCTTCTCAACTTTAAACCCATGATTCTATAATCTCACTGTAATAGTGCAACTTGTCAGTGTGGGTCCAGTTCTTTAAGCATGAAGGGAAAAAAGGCTGAGTTAAGTTTACCTTTCAAGAGTATGGCTTGTCTGAAACATAGGTCTACTCAGAGTTGTAAAAGAAAGTTGTTCTGACTCAAAGTTCCGAGATAGCACCCGTCCATTTTGAATGTCGTATTGTCCAAGTTGAACTCATTATCTTTCATCCCAAACCCACCCTTCTTCCTAACTTACCTATTACCATTGAGGGTACCACTATCCCCACATTCACTGAAGCTCAAAATCTAGGTGTTGTCCTCAACTCCTCCTTCTCTCTCATCCACCTATATCCAATCTGTTGACAAACATATCAATTTCACCTTTGAAACAAAGAGTTCAAAGGGCATTTTCAGAACTATTTCAGCTAAGCTGAAAGCTGGAAGTAATGGGTCACGCAGCTGCTATTGAGGAGTTAAGTTCAGATAAGAAGAGGAACAAGCTAGATGCAGAATACCCAGTGGATAGACCAGTTTGGCTGAGATACCATGCCCAGTCAAGTACAGCCTGGATGAACCCAGCTTATCAGGGAAAGCATTTGGTCAACATAAACCATGTTCATCAAGGAACTTTGATGGGCCCATTCCCAAGCCAGAAAGAGGACACCAAGTTGTAAAGTTCCATATCTATGAGATACCCTAAAGCACAGAGGTTTTTCTCATTCATGTTGTCCTTGCCAGTTTTCTGCATATGCCCACTCACCCCCACAGAAACCGAGTGCACTAGTGGGATAGTGTGACCCAGGCTTCTATGGGAAAAGGAGTGTATTTATAATTTTTGCATATGCTTTACTTGGAGAAGGAAATGGTAAACCACTCCAGTATCTTTGCCAAGAAAATCCCAGATGGAGTCACACAGAGTTGGACATGATTGAAATGACTGAACAGCAATAATTATGTTTTGTTATATGAGTACCTGAGAGGTTATTATTTCTTTTGTGTGGTTAAGTTGAAGGTATAAATGTGTCATCATTTTGAGTAGCTGATTTTGTGTAAAATGAAATATATCTGTGGGGGCTCAGGAGATATGTTGATGAGAAGGGGGAGTATATTATCATACAACAAGGTCACCCATAGGTATCCCCTAGTACCCTAGAAGAGTTTGAGTGTAACTGCAAGGTGGTCCTTCTCTGGGAACCTAAACTTACCAGCATGAGGGCAGGCTGGAGAAAAAAGTGAGCCAGCCAAAAAAGGGACTGGTGTCCACATCCCCTCTGTGAGATGTGTGGGGCTGTACTTTGTAGGTGGTGCATGCATTACACTAGACTTTGCTCTTCCTGGTGGAACGACACCTTCAGATATTCCCTGACTGGTTTCAAACCAACACATGGAGGCTTAATGAGATTGCATCTGCCAATGAGTGAGTGACTGAGGGGCTTGTGCTGTGTGGGGACAAAGAGTCTCCTGGGTGATGGAGGAACCAGAAGGACAGATGACCCATGAGCTCCTGAGCCAGAAAGGAGTGACTTCTGAGTTCCCTTCCTGATCTGGCTCTATGATCCTTGTGAACAAATGATAATTGGGTGGCAAAACCAGGACTTGAACTCCAGTTTCCTGGCTTGCTAACAAGTACTCTATCCATGATACTATGTTGTGTAGCTTACAGTCACCAAACATGTGCCAGGTAGTTTAGTGGGTACAGTGTAAGACTTGGAGCAAGGAAGACCTGAGTTCTAATTCTGCCTCAGCCACTTACTAGCTGTGTGACTCTGGCCAAGCTACTTAATGTCTCTCAGACTCAGCTTCTTCATCGGGGGAATAAAGGTTGAGTAGACTCAGCATTTCAGTGTATGTGCCTATATTCCTACATTCCCTACATTCCTACATTCCCAGGTCAGGGAAATAATCAGTGCAGCAAAAGTCATCCCTCCCTTCCTCTTACCTTCCCTATTACTGCCGAGGACAACACTATCCTCCCAGTTCTGTGGCGGTCCTGGCTTCCTCTAAGTCCCAACTAAAATTTCATCTTCTACAGGAAGCCTTTCCCAACCTCTCTTAATTCTCAACCTCTATTAATTATTTCTTATTTATCCTTGTATATGCTTGTATATAGCTGGTTTGTACATATTAGTTTGCTTGTTGTCTCCACTATTAGAATATAAGCTCCTCAAGGGCAAGGACTGTCTTTTGCCTCTTTTTTTTTTTAATTAATAGCACTTAGCATAGTACCTAGAACATAGTAGGCACTTAATAAATGTTTACTAACTGATAGAGAAGAAGCATATGTGGGAATGGGCCCATGCTCTGCCACACTGCTAAAGAACATTTGTGGCCAGAGGCTCCCCTTTTGGTCCTTTAGTCCCCACAATGTGGGGGATGGGACTTAGGTTTATGACCAGAGGACAGTTAGGTGGCACACTGGATGGAGTGCTGGGTCTGGAGTCAGGAAGACTCATCTCACTGAGTTCAAATCTGGCCTCAGAAACTTACCAGCTGTGTGACCTTGGGCAAGTCACCTAACCCAGTTTGCCTCAGTTTCCTCATCTATAAAATGAGCTGGAAAAGGAAATAGCAAACCACTCCAGTATCTTTGCCAAGAAAACCCCAAATGGGGTCATGAAGAATCAGACAAAACTAAAACTACCCAACAACAACTTATGCCCACAATAATTGGCAGCTAAACCAAGAAGAGTATTCCATTCTGTGGGCTTTAAGTTATAAGGAAAAGATGACTTCCAATCTATTTCATGACAGCCTCTTTGTTGGAATGCAGTCAATAACTGATCTATCTTGGACTTCTAGAAAAGGGAGGCAAAGAAATTCCCTTTCCTTCATGTTCCCAGCAGTGGCTATGGCAGTTATGAGTATACAACCGCAAGAATACATACTTTCCTATAGAATTCCTAGAACTGGACCTGTAGGCCCCAGCTGGGGATGAACATTTCAGCCTTAGTAGCTTCCTTATGAGCTCCAAAGGTCAAGAATCATTGAAAGATCCCAGTGCTGGTAGCCTAGAAGGAGACACTCTTTGCAACAATACCATTTCAGAGATGACCATGGTCAGGAGGATAAGCGACACATATCTGGCTGACCTGAAGATATGGACCTTGAGTTACATGTTAGGATAATACATACCTGAGGAAATATGTATTCAGTCATCCCACAAATCTGTTAGTTCTCTTTATCTCCTGGGAAATATAAACAGAGCAATGGACTATCATTGCATGATTTTTTTGTCAATATGTGCCTACTAGTCTTTTTTGTCTTAATAAATTCTTTTCTGGTAAAGAAAATAAGTGGTTGTTCTATACCTGATACCTACAGTTTTACACACTGAGTAACTTTTTTAGAAGAGACTCTGTTAATTCTTTTTAGGGGGGACTCCATACTTGCATGTGCCAAGTGGCTTTGTAGGAATCAGGATGACCTGAGTTCTAATCTTGCTTCAGACACATACCAGCTGTGTGACCGAACAAGTTAATTTATTTCAGCCTCAGTTTCTCTATCTAGAAAGTAAGAATTAGTAATAGCATCTACCTCCCAGGGTTGGTGTGAGGACCAAGTGAGATAACATATAAAAAGTGCTTTATAAATCTTAAAATGCCAAATAAATGTTAGTTATCATTATTATGGTAATGCCTAAATTTAAGAGATTTTTTTAGATGGGGGTGGGGCAAAAGATAGTGAGGAAAAAGCTGAATCCACTCTTTGTGGCATCTGTCTCCTTTCAAACTGAACCCAGTCTATTTAAGCCCCGACCTGGGGTTCCTGTGTGGGAAAGCTTCCCTCATATCTCAAGCTGCAGGGAAATCTCTAGAGAAAAAAACAGCCTCCTCAAAGGACTCACTGCCTCAAATCCCTCCCCATTCCAATCCTTTTTCCACACAGCTGACAAAGTGATTTTCCTAAGGCATAGGTCTGACTATGTTAGCTCACTGCTCAATAAACTCCAGCAGCTTCCTATGACCTCACTAAGTGCCCTTTTCCTCACAAACAAAGCCACCACCCTGACTCAGGCCCTCCTCGCTTCTCTCTTGGACTATTGCAATAGCATCCTAATTAGTCTTCCTGACTGGACTCTCTCCCCCGTCCCATCCATCTTCCACAAAGTCACACTCCTAAAGCAGAGGTCTGCCCTTGTCACTCTTTGTTCAATAAATCTCATTGGTTCTCCATTACTTCTAGGATCAAATACAGCCTCTTCTGTCTGGCTTTTTAAATCCTTCACGTGCTGTGTCTCCAAACTGCCTTTTCACCTTCTTACAAATAATTCTCCTCCACACACTCCATGATTTAACTAAGCCGGCCTTCATGCCGTTCTTGACACATTGCCTTCAGTCTTCTACCTCTGTGCTTTTGTAAAAACCGGAGGGCCCCATGCTTGGAGCACTCACTTCTGCCTCTTAAAATTCCTAGTGTCTTTCAAACTCAGCTCAAACATCATTTCTTATATGAGACATTTTTTTTAACCCTTCTATTGCTGGTACCTTCCCTCCTCCAAAAAATTACTTTTATTTATTTTGCATGTATTTTATATATTGACAGATGGGTGGTACAGTGGATAGAGTGCTGGGCCTGGAGTCAGGAAGATTCATCTTTAAGACTAATTTTCAACTTTGGGAAAGCCATTTGACTTCTCTAGGTCTTCATTTCCTTATCTGTAAAATGAGGGGATTGGGCTGGATGGCTGCTAAAGTCCTTTCTAGTCTGAGATTAGGGATTCTAAACCTGGGATCCAGAGACCAGGAGGTTTTGTGGATAGATTTCAAGGGAGATCTGTGAAAAAAAATCCTCTGCTATCTATTTGCACTCACCTATTTTGGTATCATGGACCCCTTTGGCAGTCTGATAAAGCCTATCGACCCCTTCTCAGAAAAATATTTTTAATGCATGAAATAAATTACATGGGATTATAAAGAAAACCACTTGTATTGAAATATGATTATGAAAACATTTTTTAAATCCAATTCACGCGCAAGTCACTGCCTTGTGATGTCATCGATCCTCTTCAAAAATGAAGGATAACAACAACAAATCTATGACCTTATGAATATATAAGATGGTGTAAGGGAAAGAACGATGGATCTGGAGTCAAAGAACTAGGATTCGATAGCAGCCTCTGACGTTAATTTGACCTCAGATACTTAGTAGCTGTGTGACCCTGAGTGAGTCACTTAACCTTGTTTGCCTCAGTTTCGTCACCTGCAAAATGAACTGCAGAAGGAAATGGCAAACCATTCCAGTATCTTTGACAAAAAATCCCAAATCGAGTAACAAAGAGTCAGACATAAGTGAAAATGACTGAATAACAACATTTTATATATACTTATATCTATCTATATATATAGAGATAGATATACACACATATATACTTTGTATATACTTCATATCTATGTATATGTAGATATATACTACACACACACACACACACACGTGTGCGTATCTGTTACCTTTTCTGATAGAACATAAGCTCCTTGAGGGCAGGGACAGTTTTGTATTTATCTTTGGATGCCCAGAACCTAGCACAGTGTCTTGGCACACAGTAGGTGCTTAATGAATGCTTATTGATGAACTGGTTGCTTTCATAGAATCAAAAACTAAGGCCAAGTGACATTAATTAATTTTCCCCAGATATGATTGGAATGATGGGGCTAGCGATGAAATTTTGACTTCTGGTGACGGTAAAGGGCCTTGAGTTAACATCATATGAGAACTGATTGAAAGGATTGGGCATAGCTAGCCTGGAGAAGAGAAGACTCAGAGGGGCATGGGTGCTTTCCCCAAGCGTCTAAAGGTCTGTCGTGCGGAATATGGGCAAACCTTGTTTCATCTGGACCAAGCAGGCAGAACCAGGAGCAATTGGGCAGCAGGTGCAGAGAGGTGATTTTAGGCTGATGCTGAAGCCAAACACTTAGCGGACACGTGCTAGGGAGATTCCTTTTGGGCAGGGGCTGGACTAGATGGCAGCAGAGGTCCACCGCTTTGATTCCACGGCTCCCAGAGAGGCCAGGCTGCTTCCAAATTAATCCCCATGTTCACAGTGCTGAGGCTGACAGAGAAATGGTAGACAGTGTGTTGGAGAAAATGGCCTGTGTCTTTCACTAATCTGTAGAGTGACCTATGGCAAGTCCTACGGCAATTCTTTAACACAGGAATTTGAAGACTTCCATTAGTAGAGGGAGGGAGTTTCTTCACTGGATAGAGTCCCCCCAAAAAAGTTTGCTGCTACATAAGCTGTTCAGTACCCCATCAAAATACACACACACACACACACACACACACACTTATTTATCTATTCACACATAGATATGTGTGTACATGTAATTATATTGTTTTTTAGTCATTTTTGGCTGTCATATCTGACTCTTTATGACCCCTTTTGGGATTTTCTTGGCAAAAATACTGGAGTGGCTTGCCATTTCCTTCTCCAGCTCATTTTACAGATGAGGAAACTGAGGTAAACAGGGCTAAGTGACTTGCCCAACGTCACACAGATAGTAAGTGTGAAGCTGGATTTGAACTCAGCTCTTCCTGACTCTAGACTGTGACTATAAACAGTTCGAGAGACATAGTTTCTGGGTGATTAATCATTTCATTAATCATGCTAGTATATAATTAATAAAAGGGGTCAGTGATACTTCCAAATGCCAAGGCCCCCTCATAGAACTCACTCAATGTTTATATAGCCTTGGAAAAGTGGGTGTTCCTGAGGGTGGAAGTCAACTGTGATTGGTTAACAATTAATGAGAGAATGAATATTACAGTGAGAGGTGGACCTACTCAAATAAGGGTCTGGAGTATGTGACTCTGATCACTCAGTCTTGGTCAAAGAGACTTATCTATATTCACATCACCTGTCTGACAAAAGGGAGAATCCTTATTTTCCCAGACCTGTCTAAGTAAAACACAATGGACTGGAACCCATCAATTCACTGAAACTAAAACTTCTTTATCTTTTGAACCAATCTGGGTTTTCCCTCTCATTATCAGCCCTGTACTTCAAAGGCTGCCTGCATAACCTACAGGGGATGATTTCTGAATGAGGAAGTAGAAAAGGGGAAAAACCTTGGTAATAATTCAATAATTAGTTATTAATACAAGAGCAATAATCATTTCTCTCAAAGCCCAGTACTCTTATCCATTATACCACTTAGTGACCCACATGAATATATGTGTATGTGTACATATATATAGTGTACACACATGTATGCATACATGTGTATACATACATACATCTATTTATCTTAGATGCTACAGATGGACAGTGAACTGGGCTCAAAAATAGGAAGAAGTAAGAAAACAATCTGGATCACATTTGGGGACACATTTTCAATGATTCCAACTTCCTCCCTACCATAAAAGCCCATTTCTTTAATACCAATTTCCTTTTATGTGGCACTATAACTATAAATAATAGAACACCACCATCACAAAAGAATGAAAATGACAAGTAATCCAAGGGTCAATAGACAAGTTGCCATGTGAGGATAAGCAGGTGGGGGCATGTTACCATGTCTTACACTTATTGTGAGAAAAGTGGTGTAAAAGATGTCCTTACACACTAGAAAAGGGAGTGACTACCATTCACATGGTGGGAAGTAATAGACAGACCACCAGGGTCCCAGTTGATAACCCTGAAATATAAAAAGAACCAAAGGAAGGCCTGCAACACTGGTGGATTCTCTAAGGAGGATGAACAGAAAAACACTGACAAGAATTCCATAGAATTAAGTGGCATAAGAGAGAGTTTGTGATTTGTACCTCTAGAGAGTATTCACACTTATGAGCTCACAAGTCCACCAAAGGAGACCAAATGGTCACAGGGATTAGAGTTGGAAGGTGCTTAACCTGGGTTCCATGATACTAAAAAAAATGTTGTTTTGTTAACTATATTTTGTTATAATTGGCTTCCTTTGTAATCCTATATATTTTATTTTATGCATATAAAAACATTGTTTTGGAAAGGGATCCATAGGCCTTACCAGACTGCCAAAGGGGTCCATGATACAAAAAAAGTTTAAGAACTTATACTCTAGGCCAGGGATGGGGAACCTGTGGCCTTGAGGCCACATGTGGCATTCTAGGTCCTTGGGTGTGGTATTTCAACTGAGTCCAAGTTTTACAGAACAAATGCTTTTATTAAGGGGATTTGTTCTGTGAAGTTTGGATTCAGTCAAAGGGCCACACTTGAGAACTTAGAGGCCCACATACAGACTCGAGGCTGTAGGTTCCCGGACAACCTTGCTGCTTTACAAATGAGAAAAAACTGAACTCCATTGAGTAATTACTCAAGGTATTAAGTAACAGCTTTCCCTACTTTATTAGTGTCTTGTTATTCTGCCTAGTTTAGGCTTTGATTACCTTGACTATATGTGTCTACCAGTCTGCTGATTCTCAGTAACAATCAGAGAAGTCGCAATCATTCAGCCAACACCATTGATTGCCAGTATGTTCTGTCCAGCCTTAGATATTGTGTGTGCATGTGTGTGTGTGCGTGTGTGTGTGTGTGTGTGTGTGTGTGTGTGTGTATGGGGCAGGGAGGAAACTGAGGAGAAGGGGGCAAATTCACTACTGCCCTAGAGGCACATTCAATTTACACTGAATAATAACGGAGGCGGTCTCATGGTTGTTGGGTGTTATATGTCTAACCCGCACTATCCAGGTCTTAATAAATCACACAGTTTGCAGTCAATTTCACAGCCTGATGAAGCAAGCCAACCCTATAGCTTGACCCTACTTCTCTGCACTGGCTCCACAGGCAGCATATTAGGGAAGCACTTTCTTAAAGTGAAATTATTTTACATGAAAGAGAACAAACCATAAAAAGAGGCCTGAACCATCAGACATTATTCCACTTCTGCAGCTGGTACAAGGTGCTGGAAAAGTCTATGCCCTTGCTAGACTTATTAGGGATGATTACAGGGGAATGCAAGCACAGCACATTTCATATAGGTGATCAATGATGGTCTGGCCAAATGGATGAAGTAATTATAATGAATCACAGAATCATGGAATTAGAGAATAGGGAGGGACTTTAGTGGCCCTCTAGTTTAACCCATATCTAGAAGGAATCCCCACTATAACATATGATGAATGGTCATTGAGCCTTCACTTGAAGACCTCTAAGAAGGAGGAGCCTACCACATCTTGGGGCAACCTCTTTTGGATACCCCTATTTTTTTAATTTTTATTAACTTATTTTGATTTATCAACAATCACTTACATATGCTTTTGAGTTTACAATTTTTCTACCCCTTCCTCCCCACCACCCTCCCCAAGATGGTGCACAATCTGATATAGGCTATATATATATATACACATATATATATATATATACACACATATATATATATACACACATTCTTATTAAACATATTTTCAGATTAGTGATGTTGTAAGTAAAAATTAGAACCAATAGGAGGAACCACCAGAAAAAGGAAACAAAACTCAACAGAAGAGAAAAAAAATAGCAAATAGTATGCTTCAATCTACTTCAAATTCCACAGTTCTTTCTTTGGATGTGGGTAGCATTTTCCATCACAAGGCCTTTGAAGATGTCTTAGATCCTTGTATTGCTGGGAAGGGTTAAGTTTATCACTATTAGTCATATATAATAACGTGGCTGTTATTGTGTACAAGGATACCCCTGATTTTTAGGAAGGTTTTTTTTTTTTTATTTTATTTTGTTTTCCTGACATCAAGCCCAAATTGCTCCTGGCTCTGCTCTCATACACAAATTATCACAAGATGATTTAAGGGAGAAGGCACTAGTAGCTGGAGGCATCAGGAAAGGCTATGTGTAAAAGGCATTGTTTGAGCTAAGATTTGCAGTAAACTGTGTATTCTGAAAGACCTACGTGAAGAGGGAGTGTATTCCAGGCATGGCAGGAAACCAGTGCAAAGATATAAAGGGGAGATGGAGTACCTTGCGTGAGGAACAGCAAGAAAGTCAATGTGGTCAGACCTTTGTAAACGTGCATTGATTCATTAGCTATTTGACTGACAGGGCTACTGGAAGGGGAACCCAGCTTCACTGCAAGTGGCCTCTGCATTTCAGTGAACTGCTTCTCATTAGGCCTTTCCCAAGAACCATAGTCTCTCTTTTCTACAGGCCGGGCAGGAATAAACAATGAAAAGTAGAATAAGTTGGGCTTAATTAAAAATGCCTGCTGGATACAAAAGGAAAGGAATAGTCGGCACTGGCCGACTCTACATTCAAAGCCCTGGTCCCTGTTAGGGATTGGGTTAATTCAGTTAATTCAATAAACATTCGTTCACGCCCACAAATTTAATCAAATATATATTTATTAAACATCTATGATGTGTAAAGCACATGTGTGGGTCAGCTAGATGGCCCAGTGAATAGAGTGCTGGGCCTGGAGTCACGAGGACTAAGTTCAAATCTGGCCTCAGACACTCACTAGCTGTGCGACCTGAGCAAGTCACTTAACCCTGTTTGCCTCAGTTTCCTCATCTTTTTTTCCCCGAAATACCCATACTGCATCGGGAACATCTGCTATGGTCCACACATACAGGAAGGACACAGACCTTCTCTTTATTAATCCTCTGCCCAGGTCCACTCATCTCCTACCTATTACTACCTCCATGCTATTTGCTGCTCTTCTGTCTTTGTTTCAGAATGCCCACACCCTGCTGGTCTTATCCAGGTACCTCCTGGGCAGAGATCTCAGTGTTCTGGAAAGCTCCGGGAGGCTGCATGGTGTAGGAAGAAAGGCTCTGGATTTGAATTCCAAAGATCTCAGTTTGAATCTTGATTGTGTCTCCTGTTTATTGTTTATTGTCACTTGTCAGTCAATACACATTTACTCAGTGCCAACGATGTGCCAGGCACTGTGCTAAGCACAGCGAATACAAGGAATGATAAAAGACAGTTCCTGCTCTCAAGGACCCCACACCTAATGGGGGAGACAACATACAAAAAATGCACAAACAAGACACATACAGGATAAATTGCAGATAGTCAATAGAGGGACGACACTAGAATTAAGAGGAATTGGGAAAGGCTTCCTGTAGAAGATGGGAGTTTATCTGGGACCTGAAGAAAGCCAGGGGAACCAGAAAGCTTTGCTCCATATGACCTTGGAGAATTCACGTCAATCCTCTGGCTTTCAGTTTCCTCATTCTCATCCGTAAGAAGACAGTGCAGGGCTAGGCGATCTCCAACTTCCCTTCAAATTCTAAAATCTCGTGCCCTCTAAGAGTTCTAAGACCTTATCTGTTTATTGTCCCTAGGTGGGATCTATAGGACAGTTTATTACTCTTTTAAGAAAAATGTCTGAATGCCCACAATTTAATATATTACAGTTCTCTCTGGGATCTTTGCAGAAGGCAATCTTTCCCAACGCCAGCCCTCGAAGAGCGGCTCCTCTCTCTTCATTCACAGTCTGGCTCTAGGCAGTCCTTTCTAGGACTACTGTACATAATTCTCATTCACACGTCTTAGCCAAATTGGCCTCCATGCTGCTTCTTAGCCATGACTTTCCATCCTTATAGTTCCCCATCTTCAGTGGGTTTTCTCCCATCTCCATAAAGTGCCCCAAATGCCTAGAAACCCTCCTCGCTTCTATCTCCTAAGAGCTCCCAGAGTCTTCCAAAGCACAGCTGGCATCTCATTCTGCAGGAGGCCTTTGCTCATTTATCTTAGGTGTTAGAACATCTCAACCCTCCCCCCCCACCCCAGAAATTATTCTGTGTTTACTTTTTTGTATTTACTTACATATACACAGGTCGAGTCTCTCAATAGAATATAATCTCTCTGAAGGCAGGGAATGATTGCCTTTCATTTTGCAACTCCAGCACCCAGTACAGAGTCCGGCACATAGCAGGTGCTTAATAAATGCTTGTTGGTTGACTGATTGACAACGACACTTTATCCAGGGCAAGTAGGTAAGACGGTGGGTTTCTCGGATACCCTTGTCAGTCCCTGATATGACAGTTAGATGGTGCAGCGGATAGAGCGCTAAATCTGGGGACAGCAGAACTGCTGCAGACTACTGCTACCTGTGTGGAACCTGCAAAGTTACTTAACCCCCATCTACTTCAGTTTCTCTGTTTGTGAAATGGGGATAATACTAGCATCTGCCTAACAGCAGCATTGTGATGATGAAATGAAATCAAATTTGTCAAGCAATTTGAAAACTTTATAGCACTGTATAAAATCTATTAACTTTTCCCCTCTGGACAAACAGGATTATTAACTCTGTGGTAGCAAACACTGGGCTACCTCTTTCAATATTTCTCTACATATGGTAGTAGTAGTGGCATTCCATCCATATTCAGTAAATGCTTGATGAATTAATATAATCGGGAAAGGGAACAAAGCTGGTGCAGGCTGATTACATCAGCACACACGTCAACAATTCATTTTAATAAAGTGAAAACTTAAAAAAGCATCTATTTATGTGAAAGACCTTATGCTAGGGGCTGGGGATTTAAACCCCGTCCCCAAAAAGGAACAGGTTGGACCCGTTGGTCTTTAGTTGTCCCCTGAGGGAATGAGTAGAAGCAGGCAGAAAGGCGCAGGTAAGCTTCATGTCAGGGAAAAACAAACGAACATAAAAAACCTTTCTAACAATTACAACTATCCAAATATAAAATGAGTTACCTTGGGAGAATGATGGGTTCCCCTCCCATCTCCTGCTCGGCAGAGGTCTTCAAGCAAAGTCTGTTTGCCCACTAGTAAGATACTTTATACAGAGGATCTCTATTCAGCTATAGGCTGGACAGATGGCCCAATCCTAAAATTGCTTCTAGCTCTGTGAAAGTGTTAGAGTCAGAAGAGTGCTTAGAGATCATTTACCCACCCCTCTCATTTTATAGATGAGGATGCTGAAGGGAGAGTAGAGAAATACTAGGGAGCAGAGCCAAGAGTAAGTACAAGCCAGGTCTCCTATTCTCCAGTATCCCTAAACTCTCCATGACCCAATATCCCAGTAGAAGGATGTGAAATATCTCCCTGCCAAGGACCAATCACCAATCCCCCCAGGGCAAGATTAGAAGGGGAGAGAAAAGGAGTGATGCCTTAACTGTGAATATCTGAAAGGGGCTCATCTGACATGTTCTTTCTCCTAAAGCAACTGTTAGATAAAGTGCCCCAAATTACCTGCCTTGAAATTCTGTGGAAAAGAACAGAAAAAAGAAAAGCCAAGTTCTCAACGATGGCAGTTTTTCTCTCTGGGCTCTTTGAAGCGACAGTGGGTTTGGGCATGGCAGCCGTCACTTGGGATAAGGAAGGAAATATTCTTGCCTGTCAAAGATGTATGAGTTTGCACTTCATTGCTCCCACTTACTATGTCTGCAAGTCTACTTTACTCATCTCTAGGCTGAGAAATTGGAGCAATTTACTAACTAGAGAGATATTATATTTATTGCATCAAAAGAGGTAGGTGAATGACAAGACATTTAGATTTGGATGAAGCACCATATTTCCAAGATGAAGGCAACTTTGGATTCACCATGGGTCATGGTCTATGAGTGGTTCTCTTTTTTTCCTTCTGAGAATAGGGATGAGCTCTCCAGAGTCACCCTTATTCTTTCACCTGATCCTTGTGGAGTATTTCCTCATTAGCTACCTAGGTGATGTAGTAAATACAGCACTGGACTTAGAGTGTGAAGATTTGAGTTCAAATCCTGCCTTAGGTTCTTACTGTGTAATCCTTAGACTTAACCAATCTCAGTCTCAGTTTCCTCATCTACAAAATGGAAAGCATAATAGCACCTATCACACAGATTGTTATGAAAGATCAAATGAGATGGAGTATGAAAATTGTAAGCCTTAAAGCAGCATCTAAATGCAAAAAATAATTATAAATGGTATTCTTAGTGACCTAATGGATAGAAAGTTGGCCATTGTCAAGGAAGTTGGTTGTTATTCAGGTGATTTCAGTCATGTCTGACTCTTTGCAACTCCATTTGAGATTTTCTGGAGTGGTTTGTCATTTCCTTCTCCAGCTAATTTAATAGATGAGGAAACTGAGGCAAACAGGGTAAAGACTTGTCCAGGGTCATGCAACTAGTAAGTGTCTGAGGCCAGATTTGCACTCAGGAAAATGAGTTTTCCTAACTCCACGCCCAGTGCTGTATACACTGTGCCACCTAACTTGATTTAGTTACAGTCATTGAGATATCCTGGCTAAGGGATCCCAGGAAAATCACTTATCAGTGTCCCAGGCAACTCTCTAGAAATCCGACTTGCAGAATACGTCCCAATCTGTAACTGTGGATGGTATTTCCTCACTGGGAGTTGTCTACTTGAGAGGTATCAAACTGGTGTCTTATGAAGCGGGAAGTCTCCAGAGGGCTGCCTGAATCAGATTAAAATGTACTAGGGAAATGCTTAACAAAATAAACATACAGCACGACATGGATAATATTCATTTGTGATTTTCTAGGTCAATACACTGCCTACAAGGGACCTGTTTCTATTTGACACTAGTGGTCTACACCAGAGGTCTAGACCCCTGAAAGTGCAGTTTTTTGGCTTCTATGGGGACTGAACCTACCATATGGGCTTCATGGGCCATAGATCTAGTTGAGCAAGCTTTGGGGCTTTGCTGTTGTTAGCCATGAACTGTAATTTCAACAGTGTAGGGAACACCCACTATGGAAGTTCCATCCAGTGATGCAGACCGGCAATTCCTCTCCAACTAGAGTCCTCAGAGTGTTGCCTGAGGGTCCTGTGTGGCTGGGTGATTTCACTCACACTGCTCACACAGAGACCACACATCACTAAGTCTTTCTGACCTAAGGCTGCCTCTCTAGCCACTATGCATGGCAGCCTTTCTGACTACCTGTCAGTGGAGGTTGCAACAGTCCTACAAACACGTATACATGTTTTCTCTCTCAGACACTGACTAGCTGTATAATAATGCACAAGACACTTAACCTTGCCTCAGTTTCTTCATCTGTAAAATGGGGATAATTATAGCACTTATCTTCCAGGGTTGTTGGGAGGCTCAAATGAGAGAAAATATGTAAAGAGTTTCACAAACTTTAATGCCCTATGTCATAAAAGCTACAGGTTTGGTCTGCTTTGGTTTGGTTTTGAGTCAAGTTTCATTGTTAACATACTAGTGGAGAGAGAAGGAGAAAGCAGGTAAGTCGGAAATAAAACCTGCCCTGAAAAGGTAACAACAAGAGTTAAGCTGTTTGTTTAGAACTTTTTCAAATGTTAAGCTCACACATCCAAGCACCCTCGGGATTGTCTGCTAGCTCTTTTAACACAACTTCTTCAGTTTACTTCTTTGAGATAACAATTCTGTCCTGATCTGGAACACCGTACACAGGGACTAGACTGAACTTGCGACCTCATCGATACAGGGAACTCCAGGCTGAGCAAACTCCCTCTGCCAAGGCAGGTTGGTACCTCTTCTGCAACTTACAGCCTTCTTGTCATCTAGAGCACTGGGAGGTTCTGCGACTTGACCCAGGGTCACAGAATCACCACGTGTGCAACATGAGACCTGAGCGCTGGTCTGGAGGATTAAGGGTAGGGTATGTATGTGTGCATATTTATGTACATTTAACACTGGAAGGACTTCAGAAGTTATCTGGGTCAATTTCTCATATTTCCAAACGAGGAATCGAGGCCTAGAGAGGTTAAAGGACTTGTCCGAGTACACAAACATAGTACGTGGCAGAGCCAGGATTTGAACCCAGCCTGACTCCAGATCTGACGTTCTTTCCTCTATACCATATTGTTTGCCTACTATGCATGTGTGTCCATGTTATATTGAAGTTTAGGTCCTGAGAGTTAAGCCGAGAAGTTTTCTACAGAAAGGAGACAGACTCAAAGAAAAAAAAAAAGACTACATCAAAAGGGTAGTGAGAAGACTGTGTCAGAGAGAGGGAAAAAGTAAGGCAAATTCTAAGAAATAAAAATAGTTTTCTAGCTGTGTAGAGAAATGCTGTAATGTTTGAAAATGCAGCAAACTTTCCCCAAGTATTTCTTTTTGAGCCCAAAGGTTTTTGCATGTTGATTTTACACACGTCTGTAGATAGTGGAGAAAAGCGCAGGACCCGTGCAAGATCTTTGGGGAGGAGGAGATTCCTTCTTCAAGGAGACACAAAGGCATGAGACTCTCCTTAGGACCTACTCCAGACTCGTGGAGAAAGAACTTAGAAGCTGCAGACACTAAGCAGACGAGTCCCCTTTTTCCTCACTGCCTCCCTAGAAACTTTCAGGGAATTTCCCCTTGGGTGAAATTGGGGCCTCACTCTTGGTTTCAACTGAGAATCTCACTGTCCACTGGAGAGCTCACTCACTCTATTTTTTGACATAACTTCTATGAATTCGGTTTGGTATCTGCTTGGATAAACAAGTTTATTCATTATTCGCTATTTGTGATGGTCTTTCATATAACCAGAATTTGGTGGGAAGAAGGTACACCTGCGACTGTAAACTCGGGCAACTTCTCCTCCCCACCCCCACACCGTACTGCTTCTTAAGGGATAGTGGCTGAGAAATTAGCTTTTTATTTTGAACAAAAACAGACCAGAAATATTTGAGGGATAGGATTATACAGATATAATTCTAGTCCAGTATCTCAGAGATTGGAGGAAAGAGTGCCTGGCCTTATTTCCTCCTCCTGGCCCCCTCAAGGGAGGAATCATAATCTCTCCCTTAGGAGAGATAACCAAGATTCCAGATATATCCAGAGACAACATCAAGAGAGATTACGCTGTGTGCATAAATATCTTACATGGAAATCTATGACCAATCTTAAAAACATATAAACTTATCTGCACACTTTCTTGGATCTAGGTACCATAGAAAGAAGTTTCCCTGCCTTTAAGCCTCTCATTCTAAAGGCTTGCAGCTCTGGTGGGGAAGGTCAGTGTTACTGTATAGTCTGGGCTGAGTAAAGAAAATCCATTTGACCCTCTGACATTAAGGCCTACCTTAAGGCAGAAAAGCAGAGAGGGCCTTTCTCTCTTCCTCCTTAACTCTGGAAGTCTCAATTTCCTGGCATTTCTAAAACGTCTCTGCAGCCAGCAGTTATCTATGAGCCCAGAAAACAATAAATGCACAGAAACTCTTTTTCTTTGTCTAAGGAGATACTAGAAGATGAAAAACTTGAAACAATTCTCCACTAGGGAATAGGGATATGACAGCACATCGTCTGAAGCTTGGTAGAAGAAAAGCGAATCATACACAATCTAAGTCTAGCTCCGTGTGCTCTAAATTAATTCATAGTCTTGTATTCCTTAGGCTCTGAAATACAAATGCCAAGCTGTAATCTGTCTGACAGGAATTTTTTTCTATACTTCCAGAAATGACAGCACTGAAACCAGAAGATACCACTGGCCTATAGCAGAGACTAGACCCCAAGGCATAGACCATTGCCCTTCTTGGGAATCTGGTCTGCCTCTTCCAGACCATAAAGTGATAGCTCAAATGAGTACGGCTGACCCAGCTCTCTTCCAAAAAACACATTTATTAAGAGACTCTTGCCAGGCACTCTGCTAGGCTGTGATGGGGATAGAAAGATGAAAAAGTACATAGTCTCTGTCCTCAAGTAATTTGTAATATAATGGGAGGAATACGATATGTATCTAAATAAGCATAATGCACTGTTGAATTTGTCTTAGCAGGCATCATGGAGGTATTGGCACCAGAGTTAGATCTTGGATCGTGAAGAAAGGGAAGGATTTAAGTTTAGATGAGGACAGTACATTCCAAGCATACTCTCAATACTCCAATGGCTCCCTATCAGTTTGAGAATCTTATATAAATTTTTGTGTTTGGAATTCAAAGCTCTTTGTAACCTGGCCCCAGCTTACCTGTCTAGCCTTGTTACCCATTACTTCTTTTCATGCACCCTAGGTCCAGCCAAATTGGCTATTTTACCATACATTGGAATCTATGTATGGTAATCCATTTCCCATCTCTGACCCTTTGTACTGGCTGACCTCATGCCCAGAATGTAATTCCTCCTTAGCTTTGCCTTTTAGAAGCCCTAGTTGTCTTTAGGCTCACTTGATGCCTTTCCTGATTCTCAAAGCTGCAAGTGCTCTCCCCCAGCCCCCATCAAAATGACTTTACATCTATTTTGTACAGATCTATGTATGTACATATATGTCTATGCATTCTTATCTCCCTCAACAGACTGTAAGCATCTTGAGAGCAGAGGCTTTCAGCTTTGCCTTTGCAGCCACAGCAAATGCCTGATAACTTAATAAAATGCTCATTGATCACAGCCTGAATAAATGGAGGACTGAGAATGAGAAAGCCATGTTAATTTGTCTTTTTTGGCTGGCACATATAAATGGAGTGATGATGACACATACTGAACAATCACATTGATTGTGATTATTTGCTGCAGAGGAAGCAGATATCCAAACAACCGGCCTGGGGCTTAAATAATTTACAATTAAGAAATGAGGGGAGCAACTAGGAAGGGGACATCTCCAGATCTGCCAGAAGCCACCTTCTGCAGAATATGGGGGTGAGGGAGTAGAAAGGGGTAGATTTCATTGGAAAACATTCGTTAATAGAAAACGTGCAAGTTAGGCTGCTAGAGAAACAAACTAAATATCCTTTGGACCTTATTCTAACTTAAGCATGAAGAGATAAACTGACTTTGTCATGTACCGTGGGAGCTATTTCCTTTTGGACAAGTTTCTCTCTCTGGACCTCAGTTTCTTTATATGCAATGTGGGCAATAAAATTAAGCAATATCTATGGTCTCTTCCAGTCCTATCATTCTACACTTTCATGAGAACCATATGAGAAGCCGTAGTTAACTCACTGCAAATCTATAATTACTATTGGGAAAAAAGAACAGAGGTTAAAGCTCTTACAACATGAGGAACCAATAGTGTTGCCTTTGTATATCAATTAATGACAGATGGATAAAGGATATAAAT
Source organism: Vombatus ursinus (assembly GCF_900497805.2). Classification (NCBI taxonomy): domain Eukaryota; kingdom Metazoa; phylum Chordata; class Mammalia; order Diprotodontia; family Vombatidae; genus Vombatus; species Vombatus ursinus. The sequence goes on from NW_020954576.1 coordinate 42,175,505, forward strand.
GGAGCAGGTAAGAAATGTTTCAGCCTCCCCAATTGACAAGGTGTTTGTCCTAACCACAGAGACAGCTAGTAGAGGTTGTTGTTGGGGAAGGAAAGGTCCACAAAACTTTGGTGCTGAGATGATATGAGAAAAAACAAAGAAAGGGAATCAGAATTTGACCAAGACATAAGTCAAGAAGATTGAGTATAGACAGATAAGGGGAAATGGCACAAGAGGGCTAGAAAGGCTATGCTTGTTATTCCCCAGTAATTGCACAGGATGGAGTGATCTGCCCTGTGAAGACCCACAACTCTGTACTTGCTGGTGTAATGAAGAGCAGTTATCAGCAAAGCAATAGCATTGGGAACCAGCAAGGACCTTAAAAATCATTTTAGATTAGAGCTGAGTGGGTAATGGTACAAAGTCCCTACAGCAGTGAGAACAGAATGTTTGCATCTCAGCCACCAAATTGTGTTTCTTTAAATTCCTGGAAACAGGGGATTGCTTTTGGATTACTGGTTTTGGGATGTGTGGGGTTTTGGAGAAGCGGCACGCAGTTCATGTGATGGTTGTTGGAATATATTTGGTTTTAATTTCTTTTTCATCTATAGTTATGAATAAAAAACTGTTTATACTTAAACCACACTACTGTAATTGACTCTATTGAAATGAAGCCATGAAGGGAAAAGAACAGTTTTCTCTCCTAGTAAGTAAGGTCATGATAAATATTAAGAATCAAATTAGATAGATTTACATACACCACGCTCTAATAAAATGAGCATTCCAATCCACAGTGGTAGAGGATAGAGGTAAACAGCTCTCTGAGAACCAGAGAGAGCTTGGTATGTCCCCAGAGTATCTCTGATGCTAAGGGTAGAGGATAACTACTGGGATAAGATAGTAACTGTGAACACCATAAAGGTTAGACACTTGGTCATCAGTGCCCTCTGGTGGTTACATTGAGCTGATCAAGCAACATTTTAATGTAAAATCAGCAGAAACCATTTAGGAAATAACTGACTAGAGTAGCAACATAGGACAAAACTGAAAATATCCTTAATTGAAGAATAAGGCCAAGGATGACGGAAATGATGGTCTGTTATACTCCATCATATCTGGAATTCACTTCTGAGCACCACCTTTGATAAGGGAATTGACAAATGAACTTATTGTTGAGTAAGGAATTTAGAAAGGGAGGGGTCCACAAAGCTTTGGTGCTAAGATGATACAGGAAAAGCCAAAGAGAGAATATCAAAATTCAACCCACACAGAAGTCAAGAGGAAAGAGTAAAGACTGATACGGTATGATGTGATGTGATACATACCTATATATGTATATGATATATGATATGATATGATATGATATGATATGATATGATATGATATGGGAAGAGGATTGGAGACAATGTTATTTGAAGACTCATTGAAGAAATGGTACTGAGAAGCCTAGAGGAATTGAGAAGATAGGGGAAGGACATGATCACCATCTTTGGGTGTCTAAAAAACTGTAATGTCGAGGAAGGATCCCATTTATTCTGCCTCGCTCAAGAGGGTAGGACTGGGAGGTATGAATGAAAGTCACAATGAAGTTTTGCTTTGCCATAAGAAACATTTCCTAACAATTATAGCTGTCTCAAAGACAAATGGACTACCCTGGAAAATAGTTGGTTGCTCCTCAATGAAGGTCTTTAAGTGGAGGTTTGTTGACCACTTGTCAAGCAGGGATTCCTATTTAGGTCTGGACCAGATAGCCTCTGAAACCCCTCTTAGCTCTGAGAGTCTGTGATTTTATAGGATGGAGTCAATAGCGTAAGGTCTCAACTCACACAAGAAAGAATGTTTAACACTTTCTCCTGGAAACTTTCATCTGTCTAGCTTCTGTGACATTTCTCTCTTGGTTCTCTTATCTATCCAGCTATTCCTCAGTCTCTTTTTCTAGCTCTTTCTCCAAGGCCATACCAACTACAGGTATCCCCCAAGGATCTGTGGGGGGCCCTCTTTTTTATTCTATACATCTCACTTGGCTCTCATCAGCTCTGATGGATTAAATCATCTCTATGTAAATAATTCCCAAGCATCTAGGTGATGCAGTAGATGAAATGCTGGACTTGGGAGTCAGGAAGAACTGAGTTTGAATCCAGCCTCAGTCACTTACTAAGTATGTAACCTTGGTCAAGTCATTTCACATATATATAAAATTTATTTCATCTATAAAATTATTGTGAGGATAAAATGAGATAATGTTTATAAAGCACTCTGCAAACCTTAAAATGCTATATAAAGGCTAGCTATCATTATCATCATCATCATTATCATTATCTATATATACAGTCATCATGTCTTTCTTGAGCTCTAGTAATGCATCCATCTCTAGCTTACTCTTGGACATCTCAAAATTAATATCCTACAAGTATCTCAAATATGACATATTCAAAACAAACACATTATCTTTCTCCTTAAACCCTTCTCCTCCCTTTCAAATTTCCCTCTTATGGTTGAAGGTATAGCCATACTTCTAGTCATCCAGGTTTGCAAACATGGTATCATCTTTGACTCCTCATTCTCACTCACTCCACATATCCAAGCAATTGCCAAATCCTTTCATTTTTGCCTTCATAATATCCCTCTGTAAGTGTGGGGTGTTTGATTTATTCAACCCCACCTGACTCAAAGTAAGTGATAAGATGCCCAATCAATCAATTCATTCACAGGCCTTGGATTAGGTGGGAAAAGTCCCTAAAACTAAAATGAGGTTGTCCAACACTGGTATTCTGATAAGTTAAGGAAACCTATCCACCCCCCAAGGATCATGAGTTGAACTGAGAAGAAATTCAATCCAGAAACTGGAGCAAGTGTGGCATTCTAGCACACTTCCTAGAGGAGCAAAGGTAGGATTTATCTAGGGCAGAGAAAAGAGCTAAGTAAGGCCAATGGCTCTATAGGCATCTGTAGAGTAGAAGACTCTAGAGGGAAGTCCCAAGAAAAGATTTTCCCAAATTCCCCTCTCTATACTTGTCTATGCGCCCATCTATTATATAATTTTCTGTGTTGTTACTCAAGCATTTCTAGTAAACTGAATTCTGCCTCAAACACAAAGATGCTAGAAGTTAATTAAAACTGTCTAAATGTTAAGTATTCTCCCAATTAGGGTCTCAGAGTGATCATGACTGAACTTAGAACTCTTTGTTTAAAATAAACTCTTATTGGGTATAGAAATCTATCTTACCCAAGGAAAGTGGGAGGGTAAGGGAATAACAGAAGGGGGTGATAGAAGGGAAGGCAGATTAGGGGAGGCAGTAGTCAGAAGCAAAACACTTTTAAGGAGGGACAGGGTGAAAGGAGAGAGAGAATAGAATAAATGGGGGGAGAGGGGACAGGAATAAAATGGAGGGGAATACAGTTAGCAATCATAACTGTGAATGAAATTTTGAAGCAAGTTTCTCTGATAAAGGCCTAATTTCTCATATATATAGACAACTGAGTCAAATTTATAAAAATGAGCCATTCCCCAATTGATAAATGCTCAAAAGATATGAACAGTTTTCAGATGAAGTAATCAAAGCTATCTATAGCCATATAAAAAAATGCTCTAAATCACTATTGATTGGAGAAATGCAAATTAAAACAATTATGAGATACCACCTCAGGCCTACTAGATTTGTTAATAGGACAGAAAAGGAAAATTATCATTGTTGGAGGGCATGTGGGAAAAATAAGACATTAATGCATCTTTGGTGGAGTTGTGAACTGATTCAAACATTCTTTAGAGGAATTTGGAACTATGCCCAAAGGGCTATAAAACCATGCATTACCCTTTGACCCAGAAATACTACTACTAGGTTTGTTTCCAAAAAGAGATAAAAAACAAAAAGGAAAAAGACGTATATGTATAAAAATATTTATAGTAGCTCTTTTCCAAGGGCAAAGAATTGGAAATTGGGAGGATGCCCATCAACTGGGGAATGGCTGAACAAATTGTGCTATGTGATTGTCATGGAATACTATTGTACTATAAAAAATGATGAGCAGGATGCTCTCCGAAAAACCTGGGAAGGCTTACATGAGCTGATGCAAAGTGAAATGTACTGTCTACAAAGTAACAGTAATACTGTAAATGATCAGCTGTGAATGACTCAGCTATTCTCAGCAATACAATGATCCAAGACAATTCCAAAGGACTTATGATAAAAATGCTATTCATCCCCAGACAGAGAACTGATGGTGTCCGAATACAGATTGAAGACTGCTTTTTTTACTTTATTTTTCCTGAGATTTTTTTGTCTATGTTTTCTTTCACAACATGACTAATATGGAAATATGTTTTGCATGACTACACATGTATAGCCTATATCGAATTGCTTGCCTTCTCAATGAGAGAGGTGGAGAGGGAGGAAGGGAGAGAATTTGGAACTTAAAGTTTTAAAAATGAATGTTAAAAACTGTTTTTACATGTAAGTGGGGAAAAATAAAATACTAAACAAAAATAAAATAAACTCTCTAAAGTTAAAGAGGAGGGACCATTATGTTGCCTCCTAGGCTTAAACAAGCTCATTATTGCAAAAGGATGTTACATCTCATTTATGCTCCCTTGCCTGTACTCACACAGCCACCAAGCCAGATCATGCCCTCATCACCTCTCACTTGGACCACTGCAATAGCTTTCCAAATGCTCTCCCTGTCTCAAGTGCCTCCAATCCACCCCTCACACCCAGAAGCTAAGGTGATTTTTCTGTATTGTACGTTCGGTCATGTCCCCTAGCTCCTCAGTGAGCTCCAGAGGCTCCTTATTACCCCCAGGATCAAGGATAATCTTATCTTTCTGACATTTAAATCTCTTCATAACCTGACCCCTTCCTACTTTACTGTCTTTTTACACTTTACTTCCCTCCACGTACTCTGTGATCCAGTGACACTGGCCTCCTTATAGCCCCTGAAACATGACAATTCATCTGCCATCTCTGTGCCTTTTCACTGGCTGTCACCCATTCCTGGAATGCCCACCCTGCCCCCTCACCTCTGCCTCTCAGTTTCCCCAGTATCCTTGAAGACACACCAATCCCACCTTTTGGAAGAGCCTTTTCCCAGTCTCCTCAGCTGCTAATAATTCCCCTTTTAGATTGCCTTTCATTTATTCTGTTTCTATCTTGTATGTTCCTAGTATATAACATGTTTCCATCATTAGAATGTATGCTCCCTGAGGGAAGAGATCTTTTTTAATTTTTAGAATGTTAATTTATGGAATAAAAACAAGCATTTTCATAACATAGTATAATAAAAAGATGATTATACTTTAATCTAAAAATATACTTTCATCTAAAAAAGATGGAACTGCAAATCTATTATGTACAACTTTCCATTCCCTTAAATATATAATAAAGTTATCATTTTTGTCTTTTTTTCTCCCTCTTCCACCCTAGAGATAGCTACCATTAGACACAAATAGGTATACATGTAAAATTAATCTATACATACTTCTATTTATCAGTTCTTTCTCTTGATGCAGACAGTGTGTTTCTACATTTCTCCTTTATTTCTGTGTATTTAGACCGAGCGCAGAGACTTTTTTGAAATATCCTCAACATTTAGCATGGTACCTGGCATATAGCAAATGCTTATTGACCAATTGGCTGCCTGGATTAGAATTGGGCAGCTAGCTTCAATTTTTTGTGTTTTAGAAACAATACTTGGTCTCTTAAAGAAACCAACTATAAAAATTCTCTTGGTCAGCAGAGGAGAAAAAAAAAAGAATTCCCATCTATTCTGTGAAGACACTGAAACTCAGAAAGGCTAATTAATAACAAAGGACAGAAAAATAAGGACTAAAACTCAAGTCTGATTTCCTAATCCATGGCTCTTTCTATACCCTAATATTTACCGAAATGGGTCATTTAATACAGATGTGGTTTCTCTTCCAAGCTGTACTTCTGACTTTCTGGACTTTAACAGACCATGTTTCAGCTCCAGTCTTACCCAAGAACCTCCTCACCCAGGCTCATTAATCGTCTCCTGTTGCCTCCTCACCCTGGAACATTCCTCTACCATGCTATCTCTCTTCTTCCATTGGTGAGTTCTTCCTAAGGTCATCGTTTTGGGGAGCTACTTAGGCTGGCCAACCTACATTCACCTCCCAGCTGTACTTCTGACTTTCTGGACTTCAACATTCTACCCCTATGTGGATACCTCCATCCCCCTTCCACCTTTTCAGCTCCCTTTTAAGTGTTGTATTTCTCTATTAGAATATAAGCCCCTTGAGGGCAGGTACTGTCTTTTTGCTTGTATTTGTATCCCCAGCACTTAGCACAGTGCCTGGAACATAATAAGCTCCTAATAAATCATTGTTGCCTAGAAGGGATGATGCCAAGGGTGAAGCATGCATAGGATCATCTATCCTCCTCCAGTTCAGGGACAGACAATGTAGGTTTCAATGGGTTCAAAGACGTGAGCAAAAACATGGCAATCATCAAGCCTATAACCAAGCCTGACAACCAGTTTTAGGACCATCTCACAAAGAAGTCAAACAGTTATGGCAACTAAAATAATAGCAGACATTTATGTAGTATTTAAAGATTTAAAAGCCACTTGACAAACATCTCTTCTAATCTTCACAACAACATTGTGAGGTAGAAATTGTTATACTCAATTACGGATTAATAAATTGAGACACAGAGAGGTTAAGTGACTTGCCAATAGTCACATAACTAGGAAGTGCTGGTGGTAAGATTTGAACCCAAGTTTTTTTTTTTCTAATTTGAAGTCTACTACCCTTTCACCTACACCATAGTGCCTTAGCTGAAACAAGTGACTTGCTTCCAGAGAAGCCTGTGTAAATGTTTATGGCTAAAATGGAATCCACAAGAAGCTCCAGGCAGCTTATCACTCAACACTATACTGAAAACCACCCTGAGAAAATAGGAATGACAGTTTTACCTTCTCAGTTACCTTCGTGACACCGCTTGCACATTCCTAGAGGTTTCAAGAGGTGCCAAGCCTTCAAATCTAACTTTAATTACCTTTTCCTCAAAGAGACCCATAAAAATGACAAACGATAATAATTTTCTTGTGCATACATGTCTGTTGGACTGATGTAGAGATACAGGGATGATCATGTCATTGTCCATGGAGGCTGGAGTACAGTTCTATTTGGAGCATGAACCAATCAACCTGGCATTCAGAAATCTCTACTGCATCTCAGTCATGGGTGCAGAGGGTTGGTTCAGTCACCACTGAATAGGTAATACCAATTCCCCTCTTGACAGTTACTGGGCCTCTGATCACAACAATCTAATACGCAACCCTTACTTCCTACTTGTTCCCTTCGCCCTGAAGCGGAATGTGCTTGGATCTCTACTTTCTTTTAACTGTGTTGCCAACATTGTTAAACACGTTATGAAAAGATGAATTTATCCCAGCCCAAATTGAGGAGGAGATTTCAAGGGGCATATGGCAGCCAATTCTCTATTATTAGCTAAGTCCTAACCTTGACTGATCCCTCTTCTCATTGTCATCAATGCTCCTGCCTTTGGTGGAGGTGGCCTCTCATATGCACCTTTTGTGTTTCTTGTCAATATCTTCCCACAAATTCTCCATAAGGACCTATCCAACATGGTGGAGACTCTTCCAGGTCTTTTAAATACTGTGAATACCAAGGCAGCATTTATACATTGGAAAGAGGCATCTTAGTATGGTAGAAAGAGTACTGGCTTTGGAATCAGAGAGCCTGGCCTCAAATCCTGCCCCTGATACATCAATTTATGACCACAGGCAAATCATTGGACCTCAGTTTCCTCATTGATGAAATGAGGGGGTTGGACTAGATGTCCTCTAAGGCCCCTTATAGCTCGAGATCTATGATCCTGTCTTTTATTTCTTGTTCACTATGAGATTAGTTCACTTCCTTTTATAATTAAACACTTCCTGGATGAGGCCTGTCATGCCATTTCTTTTGTGACACCATCATTAGCCATAGGCTGCAGCCTATTCACAATCACCTTATATCTTTCCATTGACCTCGAGGTCAGGTGGAAGTCTAATTCTTTGGGCAATGTAGATAGATTCTTCAGAGATTAGATTTTAAAGAGATTATTTAGGGTTTATTATCATCTAGCCTCATCATGGCCATACTGTTTTCTAATAAATTAACACATTAATGTGGATTATTTGTCTTTTTGCTTTTGGGTCTGATTTACCCATTTTACAATGAAAGGCCCTAGAGGTCAGAGAAAGGATGAGAGATTTGTTTCCTAACACCCAGCATAGTGCTCTAGGAACACAAAGATGTATTCCAGAAACATTAGTGATTGATGACAATGATAATGATTCATTGATCAGTTTCTGGAACCTTAAAATGCAACATAAACATGAGTTATCATTATTATAATCTCAATGACCAGATGAGAACAAGGTCCTATTAAAATGTGTCAGGACCCTATAAGATAAGACCCCTAGGATGTGGGGTGGGTAGGTAGAGAAGGGGAATTCTGAAGAGGGAAGTGGGAAAATATCAAAGTTATATTTTATCCACTTATTCATTTTGTCTTCAGAGAGTTGGGGACAGGGGGTCAAAGTTGGGTAACTTCCAATTCCTCTCTGCAACTTCAAGTCCTGGTTGCCAGGATACAAAGTAGGAAAGGGTATCAGACAGTTAAGGCTGATCATAGACATGCTTCAGATCCCAGGTGCAGAACTGGTCACTGTGGATACTCTCTGTTAGCTCAAGAAGACTTCAGCATATCAGAGTTCCAACTCCCAAAATGACCCATGACATTGACAGCATCTGGAAAGAAGGCTGCTACTCAAGTAATGTGTTATTCAGCCAGAAGCTGAAATTGGGTAAGTGACTTCCCCCGAGGCCAGCTGCTAACGGCCTAGAGGAGATTTTAAAGGGATTACAACAAAACTTGAAGCATGAGGTCATCTCTGCTGCTGAACAGGGAGCACAGAAGAGACAGATGCTGGACAACGCTAGTCTTCCCCAGGGGGAAGCAGGTGGTAGAAATTACCTGTGGCCTGAGGCTAAGAAGACATAAGCGAGAAGGCATTTTTAGTCTGGTGGTTCACATAGCTCGGTTATATGGCACTTTCTGTGTTTATCAACAGAACAGGACAGCCTTGATTGAAAATTGACTTGTCTCTTGGAAAAGGGATAAGGTACAGGAGTGGGGGGATAGGGTGAGTATGAGAAGGGCAATGACATTCAGATGTGGCAGAGCTTTAAATATAGATGATATGATGACACAATTCCCATTTTAGGCAACAATAACAACTAATATTTCCATGGTATTTTTAAGGTTTGCAAAGCATTTCATATGATCTCACTGGATCCTCACAATAGCCCTATGAACCTGAGTACTACAGGTATTATTATTCTCAATAAGTACAGGAGTCTTCAGAATGGCAGGATCCCCAAGACCATTGGTCCTGCTTCCAGGCCTCACAGCCATCATCCAGAGGGGCACCTCCTGTGAAGAAGAGGATAGCCATCCTCATCAAAGCAGGTAAGCCAGCTTAGCTGAAAGAGCAAGATACCCTAAGGTAGAGATAGGAGACAGCATGTGCCAAGCAAGCCAAAACCACCAACATCAACTTCATCACCATCTCCTGTTAGACCCCATTGGAAACAACCTAGAACCCCAAACCTAAGAGCTTTGGGAACAGCAGTGCTTCCAGCTCAGTGACCTCAGCCATCATCTTAGGAAGCAATCCTTGTGGAGATGTAGCCTGGCAACTACTACTATAAGTGCTAAAGCCACAGCTACTGAAGACTCCCTCCCCCACAAAAAAAAGTTATTGTCACCAAAGTCCTTGGCATTGTCAAATGGTTCAGTATCAGGAACCATTATGATACAAAAGTAGAGTCACTACATCTATTTTGCCATTGCATCCTAAGGACTGTGGGGCCTTTCCATCTGACCTCGAGCTGAAATCTTCCACATGTGTTGTCTGCTTCATTAGAATAGGAGTTCCCTGAGAACACAGACTATCTTACTTTTGTGTTTGTATTATCAGCCCTTAACACAGTGCTTTGCACACAGTAAGTGATTAATAAATGATCTTTCAATTATTCATCCCCATTTTATAGATGAGGAAACTGAGGTACAGAGAGACTCAATGATTTGCCCTTGGTCACATAGCTAGTAGATGTCAAACGGGATTTCAACCCAGGTCTTTCCTGATTTCAATTCCAATGCTCTTTCTACTGTATCCTCCTGCCTCCTGAGGGGGTAAAGATGAACAGACCTGGAACTCAGCATGAGACCTGACTTTACTAGAAGTAATAGCTGAAGCTTTAAGAAACAGTTTTCTGAATACTTTTTTTTCTTGCTCAATTCATTCTGTTTTCCTTCCAACTAGGAGGAGAACAGAGGTCTCCCTTTCTGCCTTGCCTCACTTCTGGAAGTTGGAACAATGGTAAGCATCACAGCTCTTTCATCTCCTTTCTAGGAGAAAACAGAGCAGACTGTTCTTTCTTCTGATGGGCTGAGCCCCAAAAAGCAGCTTTTCTGTCCTTTCTCTCTGTTGTGAGCTGGGAAGTTTACATGGCCTCACTTCAAGGTGGGCCCAATTAGGCCCAGTAGAATTATTCATTGCCACATTTCTTCCAGAAATACATGTTTGCCTCAGAATTTTAGGATTGTTGTTAATTGTTGATTGTTCTCATAAAGAAGTTATCTGGGGTAGATTCATATGTTTGCACCAACCTAAGATTTCCCTCATATTCCATATGCTTGATGGTGCCCATTAAATGTTTCTTTCTTTTGAGAAAAAAAAAATGTTCATTTTGGGGGTTCAGCTCACCAGACACTGTATTGGCTAATTCCTAGGAAAACTAGCCCTCTAAAATACTAGTATAGTATAAAAGTATAAAGTATAGTATAGTATATACTATAAAGCATAGCTGAGGTATAGCTATCTCATTTACATATAGAGAGGAAAAATATGAGATAAGGTTGAAAACAGAATGGTGGAGGACCTTGAATGCTCCAATGGTTCATTATTACCTCCAGGATCAAGCATAAACTCCTCTTTCTGGCATTTAAATCTCTTCATAACCTGGAAGTAGATTGTAGAGGGTGTTGTTCAGTGCTAGCTTAGGAGTATGAACTTTACTCTGGTGGCATTGGGCAATGAAGGTTTTCATGAAAGGGCATGACAAGCCCAGATCTATGCATAACAAAAGCTATTCTAGCAATGGCAAAAGACATAGCTTGGAAAGGAGAGAGAATGGAGGCAGGAAGATCTGTTAAGAGGATTTTGCCAAGAGCCAGCCTCAGATTCAATGGGGATCAACTAGAGGTCTTTTCAATAAGGTAAGGTAATAAAGCAAGGATGTCCAGTATTATGATTACTATTTGATACAAGGCTACAAATAGTAGGTAGAGCAATAAGACAAGAAAAAGAAATTGAGGGAATAAGCATAGGCAAAGAGGAAACAAAATTATCCCTTTTTTGTAGATGACATGATGGTTTACTTAGAGAATACTAGATAGTCAATTAAAAATTACTTGAAATAATTAATGAATTTAGCAAAGTTGCAGGATATAAAATAAATCTACATAAATCATTAGCATTTCCAAATATTACCAATAAAACACATTAGGAAGAGATAGAAAGAGAAGCTCCATTTAAAGTAAGTGCAGACTGTATAAAATACTTGGCAGTCTACCTGCCAAGGTACACACAGGAATTACATAAATCCAACTACAAAACACTCTCTACACAAATAAAGATAGATCTATATAATTGGAGAAAAATTAATTGATCATGTAGGCTGAGTCAAAAATAGTAAAAATGACAATATTGCAGCAAAACCAACAATACACTTATTTAATGCCATACCAAACTACCTAAGAGTTACTTTAAAGAACTAGTGAATAATGAAAAATAATAATGAAATTCATCTGGAGGAACAAAAGTGCAAGAATCTCAAGAGAAGTAATAAAAAAAAATGGGAAGGAATGGGGCCTGGCAGTACCAGACCTCAAACTATATACTACAAAGCAGTAATCATCAAAATAATTTGGTACTGATTATGAAATAGAGAAATTAATTAATGGAACAGATCAGGTACAAAACATATAAGCAAATGGATGCATATGGCTAGTGTTTGATAAAAGTGAAGTTCCCAGCTACTGGGGTAAGAACTTACCATACAACAAAAAATTTCTGGGAAAACTAGAAAGCAGTCTGGAAGAAACTAAGTATGGATCAACATCTCATATTATATACCAAGATAAACTCCAAATGACTTAAACATAAGTAGCACCATAAACAAAGTAGAGGGTCAAAGCAGTAATTACCTTTTAGATCTATGGAAAGGGGAAGGGTTCATGACCAAACAAGGGATAGAGAGGACCACAGAAGATAAAATGAAAGATTTTGATTATATAAAATTGAAAAGGTTTTACACAAACACTAGCAATGCAGCTAGAATCAGAACATAAACACTAGTAAGGAAAAACCTTTGCAGTACCTTATCTCTGATAAGGGTCTCATTTTCAAGACACCCAAGGAACTGATTAAAAGATTTATAACAATAAGAGACATTGCTTAATTGATAAATGGTCAGAGGATATGAAAAGGCATTTCAAAAGAAGAAATGCAAGCTATGCTCCAAATTACTAATAGAGAAATTCAAATTAGAGCAACCCTGAGATTACACCTCAAACACTTCAGACTGGCAAAGTTGACACAAAAGGAAATTTACAAATATTGTAGGGACTGCAGGAGAAGAGGCTATGAAATGTTGTATATCATTCACAGCTGTGGATCTGAGGGAGAGAGAGGAGGGGAAGAGATGGGATAAAAAAGATATTGCAGTAGTACGGGTGAGTTATGAGAGTCTGTACTAAAAAGGGGTTGGGGAAGTTGAAAAAAGGAGAGGGAACAGATGTGAGAAGCGTTGTGGAAATGGAATCAACAGAGCTTGATAACTCACTTTACATGAGAGATAAGAGAGAGAATAAAGAGTTAAATATAGCATCTGCAACTGGGAAGAACCCATCCTGAGTCTGAAACATGGGAAATTTCAATAGGGAAGATCACAAAAGGTGAAATGAGAGTCGGCAGCTAGCCAGAGATGGACTGTATTTAGGACTCAAAGACAACATGTTTTGTCAATAACTCATTGATTCTCTGAGGCTGCTATCAACGAGCACATCATCCCGGAGCTGTCCCACGAGCTAGGGGCTGGGATTTATACCCAAAGAAGAAGCCCACCATGCTGCTCTCTCCCAGATGCTTTTGGTTTTTTGTTGTTTCTCTTAACCACTACTAAGTAATGGCTTGGTAACTGGTCTTCACCATAAATGAACCAAAGCTCTGTTTAAGTCACTCTAGATTTCAGCAAAATGGAAAAGGCTGTTATTTATTTGCTTGTTTGCCCTGAATGGCTATTTGTGTAAAGAAGGGAGGTAGAGACAGGGGAAGGGACTCATCTTGTTCCAGCACAGTGGTTAATGTTATCAGTTTCTCTGGCTTCTCTTCATCAGAAAACCTTATGGCAAGGCACATATTTACATCAGACAATACTTTTTAAGTATTCTCAAATCCAGTTTAAAAAAAAAAAGTGGTGTTTCCCTGTGAGTATGAGGACACAATGACCCAGCTGAGATGGGTTAGGGGTAGAATAGGGACAACGGAAAAAGAAATCAAAGTGCAGCATTTAAGGATATATAACATGAAGGTAGATGTACCCAAGACACCCAAACAGGGGAGTACAAAAAAAATCATTCCAATCCAACAAACTATACAAGTTTCTATATCAAGCACTGGATGGGGATTTAAAAGATGAACAAGTTCTATTTCCTATTCTCAAGCAGAAGGGGAAGAAAGTTATGATTCCTGAGCACATACTCAGCTTCTGAGGCAAACATAAGTTTCTTTCACCCTTCAGCCATGCCCTGTCACCCAGACAAGAATCATTGTGGGTGTTCAACACTCTGACAGGCATTCAAAAGATACATGAGGCATCACTAACCAAGGAAAGGGGGAAAAATATATATATGTAGATAGATAGATAGATAGATAGATAGTAACATTCACTTGAAAAATCATTTTTAAAAATTCGGTTAAATTTTATACCAGATGAAGTTTCTATGTATTTGAAAAATCTGCATTTTTATTGAAATTTTCAGTTGTTTTATGGTTATCTAGTACAGGAGAGACAGGGTGGGCTATTCCCACTACAAAGGCAAGGGATTTTCCTCCATATCTAATCTATTATCTCTCTCCCCCCCCCCCCCATACAAGAACAAAGCTGAAAGCTAGTAGGGTGGATTTGAAATCAGTGATCCATGGGGTTGCATAGGCCCCAATTTTCTCATCTATAAAAGGAGTATTGTTGGAAGATGACTTCTAAAGCTTCTTTCAACTCTGAGTATGTACTATGATCTACCCAGAGAACCCGGGAAATGTAAACAACCCATCTGTATAATGCAGGCTGAACCTGTTCCTTTGGGGCAAAGCCTGATTCTTTTAATTGTCCCACACTCCCTCTGAATTAGCTTTCAGAGCTTCAGCCCAGAGAACATTTCAACATCAGCAAAGTCAACCTGAGTTTTTGACTAAGGCTGAAAAATGGGAGCTCTCTGTTCAAGCTACAGATGTGTAGCATTGATCAGTCTCACTGCATGGTTCCCAGAAAAGGAAGAGCTAAAGAAAAGAGCACAGTCTTTAAACAGCTATAAAAGGCATATAGGACTCCTTAAGGACAACCAGTGAACTGCTACATACCTTTAGTTATAACATCTGTAGAAGATGCTTTAACATCAGGATCTAGGAAGGACACACTGAAGGCAAAGGCACGAAATTCTGTTGTACTTTTCTATCCTGGTGCTGGCGATGACTTTTAATTGAATGAACAGCTTTGAAAACAATTGTACCCTAAGTAAGGATGTCTTTTTTCATGTGTTCACTTCTCAACTCATGTGTTTATAAGAGAGTTCTGAGGAGCCTTTCACTAAAACCCGTTCTTCTAAATTTCTCTATTTCTTATGTGGGTGCCACTATTTTTCCAATCACCCAGGTTCATAAGCTTGGATTCATCCTTGACTTCTCATTCTCTCCCTCCCCTCCATAGCCAATCAGTTGCCAATTCTTAGAGGTTCTACCTCCACACCATCTCTCCTTTCCATCCCTTCCTCTCAACTTACACAGCCAGCACCCTTATTCAAGTCCTCATCACCCTTTCCTCAAATTGTTGCAAGAGCCCCCAAATTGTTCCCCCTGTCTAGTCTCCTCTTCCCTCTCCAAGCCATCCTCTACACATACTCAAGTGAGTTTCCTAAAGTGCTGAGCTGAATGTGTCACTGATCTGTTTAAAAAGCTCCAGAGACTCCTGTGTCCAGTAAAAATGTTACAAAGGTAAACTGAGGCAAGTTTTCTGGGCAAGATAAGTTTATTAACAGTGACGCACATAACTGTTAGTAAAACAGGTTGGACTGTTCCCTTTCAGTTGAGTCAGAGACTCCATGGAACTGAAAAGACCACATTTTATTAAGATCTTAAAAGAGGGGGTGGGGGTTGGGTAGTTGAAAAGCCTTATGATTAGCTGCACCTGAGAAAAGTAAGCTGGTCTTCAGGTTCATGCTCCTCTCTGACTAATAAGGAATGCTAATTGCTTTAGGAGACTCAGCTGCCTCTAGTAATCTTGGCTAGAAAAATAGAACTGGGACCCTTAAAATGGTGAGTGAACCAATGAATGCCCCAGTGGCTAAGAGTGATCACATTCCTCAACCATCAGCCTCTAGTTCAGACTGGGAGAGGTATCATTTTGAGCCAGCCTCCTTCTTCTCCTCCTCCTCTCTCCTGCTCCTTTCTCCTTTCTTCTCCTCCCTTCTCTTCCTCCTCCTTTTTCTTTCTCTTCCTCCTCCTTTTTCTTTCTCTTCCTTTCCCCTTTCTTTCTCCTCCTCCTTTCTCCTTTCTCCTCTTTCCTCCTCCTTCCAATTTATGGTTTAGCCAAACTGTCCTACTTGCTGTTCCTTGACACTTCATTTTCCATCTTTGTGCCTTTGATCGACTGGATGTCCTCCAGTACTAGCATGTATTTTCTAAGATCTTCCCCTTTCATTCATTTCTTCACCAGACTTAACCCAGTTGCTTCCACTGGTTTTTATGCATCATGGTTCATAGTCCTTTTACTATCTTGGCTGCAGTTCAATGGAACAGCAAGCTGGCTGATTTGGTTAAAACATAGAATGCACAATGTGAAATAAACCTGAAAAGGTGGGTTGGGGCAGATTATAAAGGAGTTGCAATGACAAGCAGAAAAGTTTGTATTTATCTCAGAAGTTAAACAGAATCAACAAGGGTTACTGAGGAAAGAAGAGGCATGATCAAACTCGGGCTTTAAGATTATTTTGGTGGCTGTGGGGAAAATAGTTTGAATCCACCCCAATGCCCATCCTTAAGACTGTTTTCATCAGGGGCAGCTAGGTGGCGCAGTGGATAGAGCACCGACCTTGAAGTCAGGAGGACCTGAGTTCAAATTTGGCCTCAGACCAAACACTTGACACTTACTAGCTGTGTGACCCTGGGCAAGTCACTTAACCCCAATTGCCTAAGAACAAAAAAACAAAAAACAAACAAGATTGTTTTCATCAGAAACGATGCCTAGCCAGGGCTCCCCCAATCCAGTTGTTTGTGAAACTGATGTTCTGAGCCCAAGTGTAGGACTTTTATTTATTCCTATTCCATTTCATTTTATTCTATTCAACTCACTGTTGTAGTTTGTCAAGATCCTTTTGGATCTTCATTCTGCCATCTAATACGATAGCAATTCTTCCCTGCATATGTCATTTAAAGTCTGACAAGCGTGGCATCCATGACTTTATCCAAATTGTTGATGAGACTATAGAATAGCACAAGGCCAAAGACAGATCCCTGGAGCAATCTATCAGAAACTCATTCCCATGTTCAGACTGGTCCATTAACTAGTCTTTAGGTATAATACTTCAATCACTTGTAAATGTACCAACTGTATTATTATTTAAACCCACTTTGATCCATTTTTCTGATAAGAATAGCATGAGCAATTTCGTCAAGTGATTTGAAAAAATCTGGATAAATTACACTTATACCACTCCCCTAATTTACCATTCTAGCTACCTTATCCAAAAAAAAAAAAGGATGAGGTTAGATTTGCATGACCTGTTTTTGAGAAAGCCATGATAGCTTTTTGAGATCACTGCTTCCTTTTCTAGGTGTACACTAGGCTTCAATGATATGTTCTAGAATTTTGCCAGTGATTAAAGTCATGCTCACTTGTTTGTAGTTTGAAGACTTAACTCTTATTCCTTTTTTTTTAATTGGGACATTTGTTCTTCTCCAGTTCTGTTCTTCATGACTTCACAAAGATTTCTTACTTGGCATTCACATCAACCAGTTTTTCCAGTGCCCCAGAATAGAATTCTTCTGAGACTGGTGACTTAAATCTCTCAAAGATAGTTAGATGCTCTTTCTCTCTTTTCTTGTCTTTCAACTCTTTGTCATCTATGGGTTTTTTTTTTGGTTCTTAACAGTCCAAAGATCATTGTCTTTTTCATAGAAAGTAGCAGGAAAATAAAAGTTAAGCAGTTCTTGCTTTCCTTCACCATCCACCATCACTGTCTAATCCACTATGAACAGCGTGCCATTCCTTCTCTGCTGCTCTTCTTTTCCACAATATAATTTTTTTAAATCTCCTTTTGTCAACCTTGATTTCTTCTAGCCTCAACACATTTGGAGATTTTGTGCTCTCATACTCTTTACCCTCCCTTCTACTCTTATATATCTTTTAAAAATTTAAGTTGACTGGTGAGTTTTCTGTAGATTTGCCTAGGTCTCTGTTCATGTCCTTAGAATTTCATTTTGGGAGGTTCCCATTGCTTCAAACCTGACTTCTCCCATACAGTGTTAGACCATGGAATTCTATCTATCCTTTATTTCAAAGTCTGTCCTTTGAAATCTATTCTCTAAAATGCTAGGTTGCATGTTAGATTATGTCTACCTTTTCTCTGCTTCTCCATCAAAAATTCTTAGATGGAGTGGTCACTTCCACCCAAGCTTCCCATCATTTCCACACCATCAACCCATTACTCAGTAAAAAATCAAGTCTAGAATATATAGAAGTTCTCCCTGTTGCTTCCCCTAACTTTTGAAGGATGAATTCATTAGCTGCACTGATTGGCAGAAAGAAAGTTATAGCAGATGTCAAGATAATTAGAGTCTTCCATCTCTACTATAGCATGCCTCCTTTCCAAGATTATTATCTGTCTCCTGAATGCCTTATCTATTTCCTCTTTCTGTCCAGGTGGTCTGTCGTATATTCTGATGAAAATATTGCTTCTGTTTCTGCTTTTGTATTCTTCACCCAAATGTTCTTTTCCATGCTTTCTCCTTATGCTTCCAGGATCTCATATGTGTATATTTTCTTAACAGACAATACTACTTCATTAACACCCTATACTTATATTTTACTATTCTTTATAAGGTAAATCTTTTTAAAGCCATTTTACAGTTTTGGCTCTTATTCTACCAAGTCTGTGATACCTATATAAAGCCAAAGTTGTTTTAAGATATTTAAAGCCTAAAACTGCCCTAAGACTTTTGGACTTTTTTTATATTAGGAGAAACCTAGTATCCTGACTGATTGAATGATATTTGATATTCCCTGTTATTCTCTGCCCAGGTTGGAGTACATTTTGAGTACTGTACTGTGTTCAATGGGGATTCAACAATAATAATGAGAAAAATGTCAGATAATAACACAGGTAACTGGGAATATTTAGTCTGAAAATAGAAGACATAGGAAGAGCATGATAGCTGACTTCAAATATCTGAATGGTTATGAAATAGAAGATGGATTGGACTTGCTCTTCTTAGCTACAGAAGGAAGAACCAGAGATAATGGCTATTGCAGAGAGGCAGACTTAAGCTTGATACAAGGAAATATATGTATGTGTGTATATATATATATATATTATATATATATACACATATATACATACATATATAAAGAGAGAGAGAGGGAGGGAGAGAGAGGGAGTTAATTTAGAGGAACTGAAAAGTGAAACAGATTTGGTAGGTGGTGGGTTCCACTCTCACTGTAGTTCTTCAAAAAAGACTGAATGATCAGTTCTCAGGCATTTTCTGGATGGGATTCCTGTTTAGGGACAGGCTATCATAGAGGAGTTTGGAGAATCATTCCAATTCTGAGATTCTGTGATAGCTCAGACTCACTTCTTTTCTGCAGTGAGATATCTGAGCACAGTTGTGGAAGAAGGTTGCTCATATTTTCAAAGTAAATATTTTTTATCATTATTAAGTAAGTTATCTTACTTTATTAAAACTCATGGTGACAATTTGTAAATAACATATTAATTTCCATTCATTTGAACCTAACATGGTAGCTGTTTTTGACAGAAGCTACCCAGTCTAAACCAAGATTAACACCTACAATGAAAGTTTGATTGCTTCAACTTCTCCTTTGCATGTATTTTCTTCTATAAACCTAAACATGTACACTGTTGTTTCCCTGATTAGAATGTAAGATCCTTAAAGGCAGGGACTATTTTGCTTTTGTGTTTGTATGCCCGTTGCTTAGCATAGTATCTGCACATAGGTGCTTAATAAATGCTTATTGATTGATTCAACAAAAAAAATCCCTTAATATAAAAATAGAATACTAATTCACTAATTTGCCAATTGTCTCAATGGAAAAATATTTTACATTCATGGACAACCAACTTTAGAAGGCCTCAGTAGAAGTTTTCTTAGATCCAGTAACACTAGACTACTTGCTGTTCCTCCAAAAACCTATTCCATGTGTTGGTTCTGGGCATTTACACTGGCTGTCTCCCATGCCTGGATCTCTCATTTATCCCCACCTCCTAGATTCCCTGATTCCCTTCAGATCTTAGCTAAAATCATACCTTCTGCAAGAAGCCTTTCCTGGTCCCCCTAATCTCAGTGCCTTGCCTTTGAGATTATCTCCAATTTATTGTGTCCATATCTTGTTTATACATAATTGTTCACATGTTGTCTCTCCATTAGACTGTGAGATCCTTGAGAGCAAGGACTGTTATTGCCTTTTTTTTTTTTTGGCTTCCCAGCACTTAGCACACTGCCAGGAACATTGTAGGTGATTAATAAATGCTTGTTGTTGTTGACTTGGTGGTATGGGCAATGCCATAATATACAGAAGTGAAGACAGTAGGGATAGGTGGACAGAGAGAGACCAAAAATGTTAACATTCAACAAATAACACTGTCAGTTGCTGTGCAAATTATTTTATGAGATAGTGTTCCACAAGACAGTGTGATGTAATGGGAAGAATACTGGATTTAGAATAAGGAGATATGAGTTCCAATTCTGCCTCTCACTCATACCAGCTATGTCAGCAGGGGTAAATCCCCTAACCTCTTTGTATTTCAGTTTCCTAATATGTAAAATGAAGGAAAATATTACTTTCCTGAGAAGCCCAAAGTTCAGATGTGCAGATCCTGCCAGGGCTGCAAACTTTCAGCTACAGAGCATGGAATATACTAACTGACCTTCTGTTTCTCTTCTTTTCCTTTGGTCAATGTGAAAGTCAAAACCCACCTTTAATTTATCTGGAAATCAGCAAACCAAGCAGAGCCCTCTCAGCACCAAGGCCAGAGACAAGTATGCACTGATAAGCATTTTCTCTCTAGCAGTCCTTGAGCTAAGCTTTCCTTCTGTTAAATAAGAATTTGCCTTCTAGTATAGAGTAGAGATATATGCAGGGTCCTTATATCATGACTTTTAATCAGTGAAATTTCACATAGTGAATGAGTTCTTCTTTCCCTCAAGAATTCATAATGTGACAATATATTTTACATGGCATTTCCCATCCATGAGAAGTCCCTGAAAAAGCAGCCCAAACTTCTTGTTACCAAAAATCAAGTTAACAAGAAGGTTAAGAAAAGAAGGGGGGAAGGGGACAAGGACATATCTTTACAGGAAGAAAGGGAGTTGAGCAAAACTAAAAGTAACGTGGAGCAGCTTGGAGGGTAGGCAGCAGGAGGGGAGCATGGAAAACCCAAGCTACCTCCTGTCCGACAACAGCTCAACATGAGGTTCTGAGGGGCAATGCCGATGAATTTCACCACCGTGCTCAGCACAGTAGTGATGCTCCAGTTAGAATCTGTAGGGGAAAGAGCCTACTCACCTGGAGGCAAGGCTCCTCCTTATTTACTTATAACTGAGAGCATGGATTAAGTTTAATTGCCCATGGAGGGTGGAAGAGAGCACATATTTACTTTAGTATTCATCTGTTTCCATAGAGAGGAGATTGAGAGGCAAGGATAGAGTTATTTTTTTTTAATTATTTTTGGGAGAATGTGTAGTAGCACTGTGTCCTTCACCTCATTTGCCCTAAGAGAAAAAAAATGGTTCAAAGTCTAATTTTAATGATGATCCCTAACAATCCAGGGATAGCCAGCTAAATTAGGAAGGGCTTAAGCACAGGTTGCATTTGGGGGAAGGGGGGGGGAGAAAGGCAGAAGAGTGCCTGAGGGCATTTCAGTGTGTTTGCATTTAAATGAATTCTGAAGCCTAGTCTAAAGAACTTCAAGATGCTAGTATTCAGAACTGCCCTCCCCTGTGTCATACCCATGAAAACTAAACTGAATCTTTTAAAAAATTATTATAGTTGTTGTTTTTGTTCAATCATCTTTAGTTGTATTCAATTCTTTGTGACCCCCTTGGGGGTATTCTTGGCAGACACTGGAGTGGTTTGCCATTCCTTCTCCAGTTCATTTTACAGATGAAGAAACTGAGGAAAACATGGTTAAGTGACTTGCCCAGGGTCACACAGCTAGTAGGTGTCTGAGGCCATTAGACAAACTGAGACCTGGGAAAGACCTTAGCTTAAAAAGGCTGAGGTCTCCCACTGCATCAGGACCATCCCCAGTCATCTTGACCTACACCTTACCACCAGATTCTGATTGATGACTCTGGAGGAGAGAGTGAGGCTGAGGACTTTGCACAGCCCTACCTCACTTAAATCCTATTCACTTGCAAGTCAACATATCACCCTCCTGATATCATTGGTCCTTTTCCAGAATGAAGAACTAACAACAACAATCTGAGGTCAAATTTGAACTCAGGTCTTTCTGACTCCAAGCTCAGCACTCTATCCACTTTGCCTTTGCCACCTAGCCTTCCCCAAGTTTATTTACAATAATCTCTATGATTTAACTCAAGCTTTAGTACAAACAACAAAGTAGCAGCAAGAAATAAAATGCGTAGCCACCACTATTGGGTTCCTTTCCTGTCTTCTCAGTGTCTGGACTATGCAAGTACAATAGAAACTGAATATAATAAGGCATATGATCCTATGAATCACCTAGGCAGCTAGCAGCTAGGTGGTTCAATGCATGGAGTGAAGAACATGGAGTGCCTTAGACACCAGCTAGTATGACTCTGGCAAGTCACTTAACCTCTGTTTGCCTCAGTTTCCTCATCTGTAAAATGGGGATAACAATAGCACCTACTTCCCAGGGTTATTGTAAGGATCAAATGACGTAATATCTGTAAAGTGTTTCGTGCAGTGCTTGGCATATAGTAGTTATGATAACATAGTAAGTCGCTTAATAAATGCTTGTTCCCTTCATCCTCCCCATTTGTTAGTGCTATATAAATGTTAGCTATCATCATCAGCAGCAGCAGTAGCAGTAGCAGTAGCCTATGAATCACCTAGGCAGCTAGCAGCTAGGTGGTATGGTAGATAGAGGGGAGAACTTGGGAGTGCCTCAGACACTAACTGAATGACCCTGGGCAAATGACTTCTGTGTGCTTCAGTTTCTTCATCTGAAAATAGGGATGATGATAAGAACAGAATTTAGCTCACAGGATTGTTGTGAGGCTTAAATAAGCTACTATATGTAAAGTACTTTGCAAATATTAAAGCCCAACATAAATGCTGGGCAGCGGATAGAGTGCTGGGTCTGGGAGTCAAGAAGACGAGTTCAAATTTGACCTCGGACACTTACTAGTTATGTGGCCTCTGGGCAAGACACATTTGTCTGCCTCAGTTTCTTTACCTGTTAAAATGGGGATGATAACAGCACTTAATTCCAGGTTTGTTATGAGGATCAAATGAGATAATATTTGTAAAGTGCTTTGCAAAACAAAGTACTACATAACTCATCTTCATCATTATTACCCTTTTCTTCCTCCTCATCATTATCACCTTGTCCATTGAGAGGCTTGTAACTCAATCCAAGATAGTCAATTCTTTCTTTCCTGTAGGGGAAAGTGGGCAGAAATTGGAGGGAATACACACAGACACACATTTACATATCTCTCTGGGTATGTGTGAGTATACATATGTTTTATATATGTGTGCATATGTTTAGAATCACTTTAATATTACATTCTAGCAGATCATGAAAATTAGTCAGAAAGTTTCCTTGCCTCTAATTCTTGACTGTAGCAAAATAAACCCATTTCTACCACTAAGAGGCAGAGGATCACAGGGAAGAAGGAAACTTTTAGTCTATTCCTTCTGCATAAACTTGCTCTCTGGGAGTCCTTTCTGATGTTAATCTCTAATCCACAATTCTCTTCACTACGGAGGGTCTAATCTGGTTCCTTTGGATTGCCTAGTTAAGTTCACTTCCCTAGCATTTTGCCTCTGGTGTGCAGTTCTAATCACTCATCACTCAGCCCTAAGGTCTGACTTCATTGTACAAGAGGCCAAGATCATGAGTTCAAGGTGAAAGAGTGAAAATAGTTCACCTTAACTTGTCCTCAATACTGGAAAAATGACTCAGAAGAGACATTCCCTTGCTGGTAGGTTAGCAGCAACATTTTCACACTCAAAAGGACAACACATTGTTACCATAGCACACTTGCCTTGATCACCAGCCCTCCACGTGCTAGCCAGAGTCCTGATCTGATTCAGTTAGTGATGTTCTTCACAACAAATTTTGGAGACAGTTGCTGTTCCAGGTTGGTGACAAGTGCAGTGTTCTACAGATGATCTAATCTTTAGAGAATATTTCTCCTGCTAACGTATTTCAATGTGTCCCAATTTGGGGGTGATTCACCTTCGAAGCTTTGCTTACATTTAAGATAAAGAGCATACATTCCCTGTCTCTAGGATGACTAGAATGGGGATGATAAACTTTTTGATTGGCAGAACTCTTACCAAGGCAGGGAGATTTAGATTTTGCCTCAGGGTAGAGAAATTTAGAGGGTGCTAGGAGCATTTTTACTCTTTTAGCAAGTATAAATAATTGAGCTTAGCATCTAAATAGCAAAGATAAGCAGTCAGTTAAAATAGAAAGCTACTCTAGGCTCCTCCATCAAGGCTGTACCTCAAGTGACAGCCTCCTTGGTTTGGCCATAGCCTGCCCCTCCCTCTGCTGGTGAGCTTCCTAGCAGTCACCTTCTAGAATCCTAAAGTCACAGCCCAAAGGGGAGATGTCATGGGAGGATTTCAGTCTCCCCATCTTAGTAGGACAGTGTCTCATTCTTTCTCCCTACGTGACTTTACGTCCCAATGTCTGAAGTCTCTCTCCAAGTTCTTCCCATTGCCAATAACTGAATTTGTCTTAAAAAGTCAATCTGAGAGATCTTTTCCTATTTTCTTGTTCCAGGATCTAGGGCTGCTAGTTATAACTCTGTCAAACTTTGTCTCCATTTTGCATCTGCTGTTCAACTCCATGGAACAAAATGCCCCTCCTCATCACTTTTAAACTTATCACCAAGATGCTAAATTAAGTCTTGATTTACCCCACTTCCCTCTACCTCCTCTCCTCTCCTCTTGGGGTGACCTTAGATGGAGGGTGGAGTACCAGATTCCTCTCCAAGCCTTCCTTTATCTAGGGCCCAGACTGGACTCTCAGATCATTCCATTTTGATTTTGCTGCTCTGCCTGGTTTCAATTCCACAGAATAAAATGTCCTTAGGTGATCTCCCCTCCCTACTCTCCCAGCTTTCTGTCCTCTTTTTGTGTGTTATCTTCCCCTTTGGATTGTAATCTCCTTGAGTTCAGGGACTTTTTTTTGTTAATTGTATCCTCAGCATACCTGGTATATAGTAAGCACTTAATAAATGTTGATTGGATTGGATTGAACCTGGCTAGTTTAAGATTCAATATTTTCTGTTGGTATTTAAGGGACTTCCCAACCTGATCCTTCCTACTTTTCTAGTCTTATACTTTATTCCCCTCCATGCCCTCAACTGTCCAGCTACACTGGCCTATTTGCTGTTGCTTACACTCCACACATTTGTGGACTATCCCCCATGCCTGGAATCTTCTCTCTGCTCACTTCTGATTCTTAATTTTCTTCCAGACTCAGATCAAATCCCACCTTCTATAGGAGGCCTTTTCTACCCTATTTCCCTACTACTAGTCCCTCTCCTGTCAGGTAACCTTCCATATACATTATATATGTCCTATATGTATAGTAATTTGTATGCTGTCTCCTCTATTAGAATATGAGTTGCTTGAGAACAGGTATCTCTGTATCCCCAATGCTTAGCCCAGTGCCTGGCACATAGCAGGTGTTTAACAAATGCTTATTGATTGACTGACCATGGATAGTGTACCAAGTGGCTAATTCCAATATAAATACCTGAGAGTTGTATGTAAACCAAGAGATATGTTAAATGCCTCTTTTACCTATTTTCAACCATTTGGCTGAAGTTGGAATTATATAGTTGGATTGGTTCCAAGGATCTAAATTACTAGAAGCCATTTTCATATACACCAATTGAGTTATTTAACACAAAACTCAAGTGTGCTGGATGTCTGAGTCTGAATAAATTATACAATCATTATGCTAGGAATGGCCTGTTCTAAAAGGCTCAGTCCCAATGTCATTTTAACTAAACCATAAATTTCCTTAGCATTTCTGCATGCAGGCATGTCAAGTTACAAGGAGTTGGTATATCCAGTTTTCATGTTTTGCATAATGCAGGTTCAGGGCTCCATGCTATTTAAATAATGTATCCTGTATTATGTGTTCACATGTGTAGCATATATATATTCTCTTATTTTTCTGTAGAACAAACAAATCTGCAACGGGAGCAATAATTAACTGCAAGAGAAGGCATATGGCATAGTACATAATAAATCTGCACTTTAAGCTTTAAAGCTAAGTGTATATGGATTTAGGGTCTTGGGGTAATAACTGAATGCCACTGAATAATCAGATCAAATATTGGGAGAAAATTGAAAAATCTCTGTGTGAGAACAAAAGAGTTGGAAGAGGCAACAGTAACCAGAAAACAAGGATCCTTCTTCATGATTGGAGTGACCCCCACGCTTCCCAGCCTCAACTGCAATTTATTGACCAGAAGGGAGAGGACTACATAATAGATAACTCAGAAATTTTCTTATTTCTCCTAGGAATAGATTTTGCTATGGCTAAATCTGCAACACTGGCAGATCAGTAATATATTTATTTTCTTCCCTGTATATTCTCACCTGCCACTCAGGGGAGAAAAAATAAAAAGCTATTTTCCTACATAACTTTGGAAGGGGAGGCAGGGTTTTGCAAAAACCTTGAAGAACAACATGTCCAACCTTTTAGGAGACCCTACCAGTTCCCCCGACCTGGAACTTACTTTCCTTTCCAAACTTACAAAGTACTATTCCCCTTCACAAATTCTATGTTCTAGACCGGGGTGGGAAACCTGTGACCTCAAGACTACATGGCCCTCTAGGTCCTCAAGTGTGGCCCTTTGACTGAATCCAAACTTCACAGAACAAATCCCCAAAAGGATTCCCCACCCCCGTTCTAGACAAAACTGGGCTACGTTTCCTTTACAGATATTCCATCCATTTCTTCTCTCAGAGCTGTCCTTCATGCCTGTAATGAATTCTACTCTCATTTATGCCTCTAAGAACCCCTATCCTTTAAGGATAACCTTTAAGGATGAGTTCTGGTAGAATTTCCTTTGTGAATCTTTCCTTGATCCCCTCCAACAAGTGACCTCTTTCTCAATTTACCTAGTAATATACTTGTTAAATCATTTCAGTCATGTTCAACTCTACATGATCCATTGGGGTTTTCTCAGCAAAGATACTAGAGTGGTTTGCCATTTCCTTCTCCAGTTCATTTTACAGATGAGGAACTGAGGCAAACAGGGTTAAGTGACTTGCCTAGAGTAACATCGCTATTAAGTGTCTGAAGCCTGGTTTGAACTCAGGTCCCCCTGAATCCAAGCCCCGCACTGTGCCATCTAACTGCCCTAATGTACTATATTTACCTGTACATTACAAGGTCCTTGAGGGCAGTCAGTGTTTTGTTTTTATTTTTAGCACATAGCATAGTGCTTTACATATAATAGGCTCTTAATAAATATTTATTGATCGAACCATCTCATTTCACAGAGAAGAAAATTGGAGTGTAGAAATATTAAGTGACTTGTCCAAGCTCACATAAATCTAGCAAGTAGCAAAGAGGGGATTTGAAACAGTACCTAATCTAAGACTAATCTTCCTTTTACTATACTATTAGAACTAGCTACTTCCTAACATCATTTTTATTTTAAATTAGCAACAGCTTTATTAGATAAATGTGAGGGGAAGAACCTTTGGCCTAATAATACATGGGTTTCTTCTCCTCCATGATAGGAAGTGTTTGGAGAGTTTCAGGTAATGTGACTTCACATGCTAACACCACGGGGATGTGTGATTAGGCCTACTATCTTTTCTGCTGCCCCAACCCTTGCATCCAAAGAACCTTGCCATCCATCTGTGAGGGAAGACAATTATGAGTTGGTCTAGGGAGGGTGGGAAAGAGGGACAGGGGCTAGGAAGAGTTGAAGGACAGAAGACCAAAGACACTGCCAGTGTCCATTACATAGGCTGTATGTATATGATCCCACAAACAAATGCCTTGGAGAGGTCTCGACTACCATTGTTGGCTGCTAATTCTCTAGATGACACCTTTCCTCTTCTTCTATCCTCATTTTTATAATGAAAGTATCAGAGGAAAGAAGTAGGGAATTATTAAGCACATATATCCTCACATTTCATAAGGATGAACATATCATCTACTTGGCAGAGGAAGATTCAGGGTCATGAGCTCACCTGTGCCTAGTTAGCAAGAGCAGCTATTGGGGAATCAAGATTTGAACAAATCTCCAGTTTGGTAAAACTAAGGGCATGTGCTGCAAACATAATCCTGCCACCAGATGGCAATCTCTGCTAATTGGTGGCCTCCTGCCCAGGCCATTCTCCTCTTGTCCAAGACTCAATCCTCTCTTTTCAAAGATCTAGTGGAATGGACAATCCTATCACCACAGTTTGGGATTCAAAAATGACTAAGAAGGAGACATAACAAATACCACTATTTATGGTATCAGCAAATTAAGCAGAGATGCATTACTGGGCTATAGGAGAATGCTGGGCATCATCTAGTCCATCCACCCCATCAACAAGAGTAAAGGCAAAGTGATACGGGGAAGCTAGACTAGACTACAAAATTTGTCAGGATGAGTCAACAACATAGACGGAACTCTTTGTGGGAGTTGTATGTAACTAGGCATAAAGGGGGAAACGCAACAAAATATGAGCATCTCTTATTTTAAATAAACCAAAAGCTACAAAATGCCTTACTTGGAGAATTGATTAAGTAGCTGATTAAAATACTTGTCAGTGTAATTTATCTACCTATATATCTTCTGTTTTAAGAACAAAATGTAAGAATAATTACTTTTTTTATAATCTCCCCCACTCTAGTTCTAGTGGGCTACTTTTCAAGAATAGCATCAGTTCTGGACTATTCAAAACTACGAAAAAGTAGCTGAAAGGGTGTGAGTTCTGGCTAATTAAACCCTTTTTGCTGAACTTAAATGGAAGAAGGGGTTCAGTTATATATTGTTCAACTATCTTCATCAAGCCTTCTGATGTGATATTGAACATGTTGCTGACCTCCGTGGCAAGCAGTAGATTATACTACATTCCGTACCCAGTTTTCAACATTTTATTGCATGAATGAAAGCCTTGCTGACATGCTTCTCAACATGAAGATGATAAAAACTAAGAAGTTCGGTTAACAAGGTGGAGAACTGTCAGGCTCTCAAAAGACCTCTTACAGGATATTCTGATAGAGGTAAAGCTAACAAGGTGAATTTAATTGGGATGAGTGTAAAGTCCTGTACTTGGTTCAAAAATTTCACTATACAGTTTGGAAAAGGGATGGAACAATGCATCTAGAAAGCAGTTTATGTGAAAAAAGACTTGGTATTTCTAGTGAACTACAAGCCCAGTGAGTCAGTAGTTTGATGTGACAGATAAAAGAGATAATGATATCTTAGGCTACTTAGAAAGTCTAGAGAGAGGGCTGTGATATTCCCTATGTAATCTTTCCTAACTAGACAATGCAGCTGGAATGCTGTGTCCAGACCACATTTTAGAAGAGACACTGACAAGTTGTTTCATGGATCAATAGGGAGGTTCTTATTCACGGAAGACACTGCGCTGACTGCATCAGGCTCCAAAATGTAGCCAGGTCTTGATTAGTGTGAATAACAAATATCCTGAATTGGTCTTCAGATCATACTATTTGAAGTTGTAATTATTAGAATATGGTCATTAACCTAGCCCAATGGAAAAATGTTGTGTGAATTTGAATAATAAAACCATTCTAGGGGATTTATTATTTATACTAATTAGGACCTAGAAGGCTTCTTCAATGAGATCCAGTTACTCTAAGGCAGAAGTTCTTAACCTGGGGTCCATGAACTTTTTTTTTCATATTTGATAGCTATATTTTGACATATTTGATTTTCCTTGAAATCTCATGTGCTTTATTTCATATATTAAAATATTATTCTGTGAAAAGGTCTATAGGCTTCACTAGACTGCCAAAGGAATCCACGACCCATAAAAAAGTTAAGAACCCCTGCTCTAAGGAGATCAGTCTAACCATCTGCATAAAAAAAGGCAAAGTGTGGATGAAGAATACATTTTGTTCAGATTGTGACATCATACTCCACTGACTGGACCCATCCATCAGTTTAGGTATCTTGGATATCACTGAAGGTGGACAATGAGTTGGGCCCAGAAATGAAAGAAGGCCACTGGGTTAGAAAGTATTCAGGTATCTGCATAGTGTCCAGACATGCTGCTGCAGGAGCCCATCTTAACAACCCTGCTATTTATTCCCTTCCTTATCCCATATAGTGTGAAATATGGATTGCTACAGTCTAAGAAGCAGAATGAAAGGAAGCCTGAAGAGAATTAGAAAAATGCATGCATCATGAATGTATATAGGCTATAGTATATTATCAATAATGTTTGATGATGATGATGTTTCATTTTTCAGTCTTGTCTGATTCTTTATGACCCTATTTGGGGTTTTCTTGGCAAAGATACTGGAATCGTTTGCCATTTCCTTCTGTAACTCATTTTACAGATAGGTGTCACAGTGGATAGAGTGTTGGACCTAGACTCAGAAAGACCCAAGTTAAAATCCAGCCTTAGAAACTTACTGTTTGACCTTAAGTAGGTCATTTAACCTGTTTGCCTCAATTTGCTCAACTGTAAAGTAGGACTAATGATAGTACCTACCTCTCAGGGGAAGCTAGGTGGTACAATGGATAGAGTAATGGGCCTGGAACAAGGAAGACTCATCTTCCTGAGTTCAAATCTGGCCTCAGATACATATTTACAAAAATATAAATCGCCCAGATTAACAGAAGAGGAAGTAAAATACTTAAATAATTCCATCTCAGAAAAAGAAATTGAACAAGTCATTGATGAACTCCCTAGGAAAAAATCTCCAGGGCCAGATGGATTTACATGCGAATTCTATCAAACATTTAAAGAACAATTAATTCCAATACTATATAGACTATTTGGTAAAATAGGTGAAGAAGGAATCTTATCAAATTCTTTTTATGATACAAATATGGTGCTGATATGGTGCTTCCTTTGACCAGGAAGAGTCAAAACAGAGAAAGAAAATTATAGACCAATTTCTCTAATGAATATAGATGCAAAAATTTTAAACAAAATATTAGCAAATTACAGCAACTTATCACAAGAATAATACACTATGACCAGGTAGGATTTATACCAGGAATGCAGGACTGGTTCAATAAAGGAAAACTATCAGCATAATTCATCATATCAACACCAAAACTAACAGAAACCACATGATCATCTCAATAGATGCAGAAAAAGCTTTTGACAAAATATAACACCCATTCCTATTAAAAACACTAAAGAGTATAGATATGAATGGAATCTTCCTTAAAATAATAAATAGCATCTATCTAAAACCTTCAGCAAGCATACATGTAATGGGGACAAGCTAGAAGCATTTCCAATAAGATTGGGGGTGAAACAAGGATGTACATTATCACCACTGTTATTCAACATCGTACTGGAAACGTTAGCTTTAGCAATAAGAGAAGAAAAAGACATTGAAGGTATTAGAATAGGCAAAGAAGAAACAAAGTTACCACTCTTTGCAGATGACATGATGTTATACTCAGAGAATGAAGTAAAAAACTACTTGAAATAATAAACAACTTTAGCAAAGTTGCAGGCTATAAAATAAACCCACGTAAATCATTGGTATTTCTATATATTACCAACAAAGCCCAACAGCAAGACATAGAAAGAGCAAGTCCATTTAAACTTACTGTAGACATTATAAAATATTTAGGAGTCTACCTCCCGAAACAAACCCAGAAACTCTATGAACACAATTACGAAACACTTTTCACACAAATAAAGTCAGATCTAAATAACTGGAAAAACATCAGTTGCTCATGGGTAGGCTGAGCTAATATAATAAAAATGACAATTCTACCTAAGCTAATTTACTTATTCAGTGCCATACCAATCAAACTACCAAAAAATTATTGTATAGAGTTAGAAAAAATAATAACAAGATTCATTTGGAAGAACAAAAGGTCCAGAACATCAAGAGAACTAATGAAAAGAAATGTAGGGGAAGGTGGCCTAGCCATTCCAGATCTTAAATTGTATTATAAAGCAGCAATCATCAAAACTGCTTGGTACTGGCTAAGAAATAGAGTGGTGGATCAGTGGAATAGGCTAAATATGCAAGACACAGTAGTCAATGACTATAGTATTCTATTATTTGATAAACCCAAAGACCCCA
Source organism: Vombatus ursinus (assembly GCF_900497805.2). Classification (NCBI taxonomy): domain Eukaryota; kingdom Metazoa; phylum Chordata; class Mammalia; order Diprotodontia; family Vombatidae; genus Vombatus; species Vombatus ursinus. Next base: position 42,207,580 of record NW_020954576.1, read on the forward strand.
GTTTCTGGGATAAGAACCCACTCTTTGAAAAAAAAAAAACTGCTGGGAAAACTGGAAAAGAGTATGACAGAAACTGGGCATAGACCAAAATCTCACACCACATACCAAAATAAAGTCTAAATGGGTTCATGATTTAGATATAAAGGCTGATACTATAAGCAAACTGGGAGAGCAAGGAATAGTTTACCTGTCAGATCTATGGAGAACAGAAGAATTCATGACCAAACAGGAGATATAGAACATTACAAAAAGCAAAATAGATTATTTTGATTACATTAAATTGAAAAGTTTTTGTACAAACAAAGCCAATGCAACTATGATTAGAAGGAAGGTAGAAAATGGGGAAAGAATTTTTACAACCAGTCTCTCTGATAAGGGCCTCATTTCTAAAATATATAGAGAATTAAGTCAAATTTATAAAAATACAAGCCATTCCCCAACTGATGAATGGTCAAAGGATATGAACAGACAGTTCTCAGATGAAGAAATTAAAGCCATCTATAGTCATATGAAAAAATGCTCTAAAGCACTATTGATTAGAGAAATGCAAATCAAAACAACTCTGAGGTACCACATCACACCTATCAGAATGGCCAACATGACAAAACAGGAAAATGATAAATGTTGGAGAAGATGTGGGAAAATTGGAACACTAATGCATTGTTGGTGGAGTTGTGAAATGATCCAATCATTTTGGAGAACAATTTGGAACTATGCACAAAGGGCTATAAAAATGTGCATACCCTTTGACCCAGCAATAGCACTTCTAGGGCTATATCCCAAAGAGATCACACAAACGGGAAAAGGACCTACATGTACAAAAATATTCATAGCAGCTCTTTTTGTGGTGGCAAAGAATTGGAAATTGAGAGGATGCCCATCAATTGGGGAATGGCTGAGCAAGTTGTGGTATATGAATGTGATGGAATACTATGGTGCTATAAGAAATGATGAACAGGCTGACTTCAGAAAAACCTGGAAAGACTTGTATGGTCTGATGCTGAGTGAAGTGAGCAGAACCAAGAGAACGTTGTACACAATAACAACCACGTTGTGTGATGACTAATATTGATAAACTTAACCCTTCCTGGCAATACAAGGATATAAGACATCTCCAGAGGCCTTGTGATGGAAAATGCTATCCACATCCAAAGAAAGAACTATGGAAGTCGAATTACTATTTTTTTCCTCTTCTGTTGAGTTTTGTTTCCTTTTTCTGATGGTTCCTCCTATTGGTTTTAATTTTTACTTACAACATCACTAATGTGAAAATATGTTTAATATAAATGTAAATGTATAGCCCACATCAGATTGTGAGCCATCTTGGGGAGGGTGGTGGGGAGGAAGGGGGACAAAAATTTTAAACTCAAAAGCATATGGAAGTGATTATTGATAAATCAAAATAAATTAATAAAAAAAATTTAAAAAACCAAATCTGGCCTCAGATACTTACTAGCTGTGTGACCCTGTGCAAGTCACTTAACACTGTTTCCCCAGTTTCTTCATCTGTAAAATAAGCTGGAGATGAAAATGGCAAAACCACTTCAGCATCTTTGCCAAGAAAACCCCAAATGGGGTCACAAAGAGTTGGACATGACTGAACAATAAATTTCATACTCTACCCACTTGTCCCCTTCCCTAACACATGCACATACACTAAATGAGCTAGAGAAAGAAATGGCAAACCATTCCCGTATCTTTGCCAAGAAAACCCCAAACTGGGTCATGAAGAGTCAGATGTGACTGAAATGAGTGAACAACACCATCACCACCACCCAGTATGGCTGTGAGAATCAAATGAGATGATATAGGCCACACAGTGTGTGGCCTATAATGGACACTTAATAAATGCTTGTTTCCTTCTTCCCTCCTTCCTTCTTTGGGCAAATCACTTATCCCCGGGTCTCAGTTTCATCAACTATAAATTGGGAATAATACCTGTATTAACAATCTCACATACCTGCTCTAAGGAAAACATTTTATAAATACTTAAAGCACTATACAAATGTGAATCATTATTATTGTCACCTATGATTCGTATGAGCCCTCATAAAAACAAACAAAAAAAAATACTTGGCCACATCTTGGCTTTCAAGTTTTGGAAGTTACATATTTCTACTTCTAATATCCAACTCTGATCCAAACACTACTAAGCAATCTGCATTACAACCTGATTCCTTGGTACACGGTGTTTCTAGAACCTTTTGCAATTAGCTCTGATTTATTTGGAGTCTGTTGGCTAAATCCAATAAGATGTTCCCTGCCTGGCAATGCACACTGAAAGAGCTAATGAGGGACAACAAGAAAACCATACTCTTTGGGCAGCAAAAGCACACACACACCTCAAAATGATTCACTTCCCCAAAACAAAATGTTCTTCCCTTGCCTTCAAGCCTTGCACCTTCAGCCTTAACTCATACACTGATATTGGTTCTTTATAAGGCAACAACTTGGTAACTCTCAGTGCCTCCAAGCAACTTCTTAAGACTATAAATTATGAAGAAGCTGATTTGCATTAGCGGAGGCAGGTTTTCCTATTGGAAGTTCTCCACACTGATCACATCACAGGTCTGGACCACAAAAAGGAAAAAGAGAATCCTGACAACAAGAGAACTTCCCTTTACAGAATCAATATTTCTCCAAAATTTCAAGCACAAATCATTTTATTTTTGTCAATCATATCCCATTTTCACATTAATTTATTGATTTAACTTCTAAATTACTTCTAATGGACTGTGATTCCTGGCCCTTTGCTTTTAAGGTTCTCTGTGCACACTTGCCCTACTCCCAAGATCTACAGAAAGGAGTATAGGAACCATAAACCAACACCCCCTAAATGGATTTAGGGAGCTGGTTATGTAAAGGTATTTTTTAAAGTGAAGACTGTGGTCACTTTCATGTCAACATTTCCCTGGAATTTTCTTAAAGGAAAACTACTACACTGCTTCAAACCTGGGGGTTTATGATGCTTTTTTCTTTTTTTTAAGGCAAGAGAATGATTTAAAAATACCTTGGTCTCCATCAGTCTCTGTGTCATTCAAGGAGGAGGTGCAATCACAGAAGCATGGGCTGAGTATAGCAAGCCACCCTTTGGTCAAGGTTCACTATGAAAGAGCAATATAATGTCCTCTTGAGCAGCAGCAGGACTTGGGAGGGATCAAAGGATCGTAGATTTAAAACTAGAAAGGACCTTACAAGTCATCTAATCCAAAGCCCTCATTTTATGGATGAAGATATTGAAGCCTAGAGAGGTTAAGTGACTTTCCCAAAGATAAAAATGAAATAAGCAGAGCTGAAATTTGAACCCAGATCCCCTGACTCCAAATCAGGATTCTTCTGATAACAGAATGGATAGAGCACTGGACCTGGAGTCAGGAAGACCTGAGTCTTTACTAGCTGTACGGAGCTAGACAAATCATATAACCTCAGTTTCCTGATCTCTTAAATAGGAATAATAATAGCACCTACCTCCCAGAGTTGTTTTGAAGATAAAATGAGATTTTGTGAATCTTAAAATTCTGTATAAATGCTAATTGCTAGTCTTAGTATTATATTGTATATTATATACATAGAATGATAATAAATACATATTGTTATATGTCCCCATGAAGGAGAAGCAGCCAATGAACGAGGGGCAGGACTTTGGAATTGAGTGTCAAGAAGATAATATTACAAATATAATATAAATATAAAATTATAAGAACTTTAGATATCATCTCATTTGACTTCCTTACATTTTACCGATCAGTAAACTAAGTCCCAAAGAATTAAACTGTTTAAAGCTATACATCTAGTTAATGGCACAACCTGAGCTAGAACCCAAGGCTCTCTTGATTCCTTCCTAGTCGAGTGCTCTTTTCATCTGACTTCATTGCCTCTAGGACACCCAGATTAGGTGAGATGTCAGATTTGAAAAACAGTGCTACCATTTTTTCTAAATCAACAATAAGCTTCTGAAATTCAATCTCCTCCAGAAGACTGGACTGATTAGAGGAGAGAGAGGGAGAAAAGGGCTTTCCTAGGTGCACTAATTGTCAACATGGTTATCCCCTTGCTCTCAACCTATCAAATTCATTTACCCTTAATATGGCCATCACACAAATATTTTTCTATATTATCCCTTTTTTTAATTTTACATACAACAATTGATTTGAGGAGACCTCTTTGGATTTTCTAACTTAGCCTCCTGGTTTGAGGTAGTGAATGGCTAGCAGCACTTCTTAGCATGGCACAGTAAGTACAACTTTGCACATAAGTGTAACTGAATGAATGAATGAATAAAACTATCCAAGATATTTTATATATATATACATATTTACCTATTTTCTTCCTGAAAATGTTGAGTGATGGAAATGCAATGGTCATGACTGGAGGAGAAGCCCTATTGATTTTATATTCCCCAGAATGTGTGTCCTCATGTTCAGCCCCCTTTCCACCACTTTCTCTGAGAATCATAATCAAATCACCATAACCATTGCCACTGGAAAGGGTGTTTAAATGGGCTACTTTGTTGTCCCATTCACCGTATTTATGACTTCACAGAACTCCCTCCCCTGGCTACTACTCCCCTATGTGTTGTCTCCCTTACTAGGGAATGCAATAGAACAGAATGAAAAGAACTTGAGGGCAGAAAATACCTTTCTTTTGTATTTGTATTCTCAGAGATTAGCATGGTGCTTGGCACATAGTAAGGCCTGGATAAATGTTTTTCATTCATTCATTCAGGCAATCAAAAAGTCATTCCCTTAGTGGAAATTAAAGTTTTTTATTCCTCTACTCATCAAGTTCTTTATGTTAAAATATATGCTCTCTTGCTTTAACACCTGGTTCACCCACATCAATATTGTCTTAGATTTTAAGTTTCTAATGGGCAGGGATTGAATTTTTAAAAATTTCTCAGTTCAGGTCATAAAGTTGCTGCATGTGGAAGACTGTGCTCAGAGATAACATCTTAATGATGATGGTGATGATGATGGTGAGATGTACCAGAGATCTGATGGTTTCTGATCCCAGCATTAAAAGACACGTCAATCCTGCATCGTAACTTGGGGGCAGCCTGAGCTTTGTGATTTTTTTTATTCATTTGAATATAATCACCCTTGAATTACCCATGTGTAGGTCAATTTTAATTCCAGGTAGCATCAATATCCCTATCACTGCCTGGCATTCTTTGCAGAGCTACATTCTCTCAATGCCTTGTCAGTGTATGCTTTAGGAATGAGAAGAGATTTCCAATACTTGCCTAAACTAAACATAATTGGAGGATTATGGAATATAGCTGCTTCAGATGTAGTTACAGAATGTATTCCAAAGTCAAATGGATTGTTCATTGTATTGGATTATATGTGTGTATATATGTGTATAAATATATGTATATATACACACACATGATATATACACATGCATATATATGTATATGTATATGCACATGTGCACACACATACCTTACTATCTGTCCCAATCAATGTAAAGGCAATGTGTTAGACTGGAAAGACCATTGGCTTTGGAATCAAAGGATATACATTAAAATCCCAGACTTACAACAAGTATGACATTGAGTAAATCACTTAGCTCTCTGGGCTTGCAAACCCATAATCCTCCATGATTTGTGATCCTACAATGTAAATTCCTTTACCATCCTTGTATATAATCCATCTAGGTTTCTACTGCCTGGATTCAACACCACATTTTTCAAAATTACAAGGAAACAAAATATTTGTTGCTATTTTCCACTCTACTCTTGGTAACACAATGAGAGAGAAGAGGGATAACAGATCATGGGATCATAGACTGGAAGGAACCTTGGGAGGTCATCTAATACAACTGCCAAGTTTTGTAGGTAACCAGATGGAAGCTCAGAGAGATCAAGTTAATTTTCTAAATTACATACAGGGTAAATAGCAGAACCAAAATTGAATATAGGTCCTCTGATTCCAACTCCAGTCCTCTTTCCACCATAACACAAATGGAGTGCTGTACTAGTATGATGCTATATTAAAAAGTTCTGATGGGAATGGCTGTAAAAGTCAGTTACCTTCTCAGCCAAAGGCCAAGTTGTCAATAGCATCAAAAATGCTGAAATCTCAGGTCTCTATATATAGAAAACCAAATCTAAACTGGAAGGATATGAGAAGAGAAGGAGGGAGAGAAAAGATGTTAGCCCACATGGCTAAGATAGGCAAGAGGTGTTAATGAAGATCACCTGGATGCCAGACATGGAGGGGAAAAAGATGCCAGCGGACACCATGCTAATCAACAGAGACATGAAAAAGACTGATCTGATTAAGATAGCTGAACCAGACCAGGCCAACCTTGAAATCACCCAACACAGTATTAACAATGAGGAACACTGCTACCAGGTGTCAGCCCTGCAGTGAGCAAGGACAACAGACAGGAAAAACATGTCACGATATCACACTTACTTAAAATTCTGTTGTTTATGGAAGAAAACAAAAATAGACAAACCCCTAATGTAATGTGCCATTTTGACTACATATCAGAGGGGAGGTGAGACTCAGGTGCTCCTGCCACTCTGAGCTCCCCAAGCCCTCCATCCAGCTCCCTGTGGGTCCCTTGTATTTATTCACATGCTTAATGGATTTCCATGGAGTTTTTCCTCTGGAGAGTTTCATACTCAGCCGTTCCAAAGTGTGACAGCATAAGACATGCCACAGGTAGCAACCAATAGTTCTCTTAGTTCAATATTCTCCCATCTGACAGGCATCAAGGGATGCTGTGGAAGAATATAGGGCACACTCTCCTATGGACCTGAGAGATTAGGAGTATAAAGAAAACGTCTCTAATATGCCTAGAATGCCTTCTTGTGAATCTCCCACTCATGGATTTTATAGAATTTCCCAAAAATCTTAGTGTAGTTTTAAACTAAAAACCTAAGACTTTGGGGTTGCCCTGTATAAACCGTTCTACGTATTTTTTAAGCACACACCACTTTCAGATACAGATAGTTCTTCATTTTACATAAGGAGACCTTTCTGCAGCCCTCTATCTATGTAGAGTGATTTATATGTAATGCAAATTTGTCACACATGTGGGGAAAGGAAGGAGGGAAAGAATCAGGAAAGGGCCCACAGGCCCCTGGAGAGAATGAACCAGCATGTGGTTCAAGGACATGTGGGGGCTGGGGACAGACATGCAGGCTGGTGGACAAAGGGTCTCCTCTCTTGGTGCAGGAGGTAATTCTAGCCCTCACTTGAAGTTTTTTTTGGGGGGGGGGGGGGGGGGAGGCTGCAGAGTGCAGAACCAAGGGGTAAGAGCAGAGGGAAAGGGAGTACAATGCCGTACAGTAAAGTTAACTTGTTTCTTTTTTTTTTGATTGCTGATTTCGTAAAGTTGAATTTGTAATGTAAATTTACATAAAGTGAAAACTGTCAGTATATAGTTTTATATTACATATCCCCAAGGGAGTAAACCTATGGATTCTAGGGGTTCAAAGGGACATTCTTTAAGCTGCAGGAGATGTACTCCATGGTTAGTGTTCATGGATCAAGTACTCACCCTGCCTGCACATTCCATGATTTTGATCACAGCCCCAGTTATCCTAATCTTTTTTTTTCAGTTGGTTCAAACCCCTTTTTAAGCACAAGCTCAACCAAATGTATGGAAGAAAAGGGGATGTGAACCTCACAAGGAAACACAGAACATCAAGAAAAAAGCATACTGTTTCCCTCTCCTAAGAATTCCCTATCCTCTCTGTTATTCTCTGGGTCACTTGGCACAGAGAATGGCAGCATCTGACTTATAGCAAACCCACTCAAAAGGAAATGGAAATGAAAATGTCAGGAGATTCAGCTTCTCATTAGCCCCATTATTTGATTTCTTTTGGACTTTTGTCCCACTTCCAAGGGCCCACTGCTGGCCACTCCTCCCCAGAGATGGGGGAAGGAGAGTGAGTGCCACTAAGTAGAATCAGATGCATAGCTTTAAGCTGAAGTAGGACCACAGCAGCTTTCTCATGCTTTACCTCCCACCCCAACCCCCACCCCATTTGGCCCCACTCTAGAGTCTGGGCTCTACAGCAACAGAAGCATACAACCCAGTCACAAGGACACCTAAAAATACCTCAAACATGCAAGGAAGATAAAAGGAGAAAACCAAGGTTACACCTTGGGCACACCTCTGACCTATTCCCCCGGTCCCACTTGGCTCCTGTACCTTTACTTTCTCTGCTAACAACATGTAGACTGGTTTAAACAAAGTCACAACTATACTTGTATCTACACTAGTGGGCTTCCCTCAAATACAACTATATTTAATTATAGCTTTGGTGAAAGCCAAAACACAATCAGCTTCCATTTCTCCCACCCCCTCCTCTCTATTTCACTAAGTCCTAGCCCAACAACAGTGTCCTAGAGGAGTGTGCTAAGTTCTAGGGCAATACTCACACTCACACCTCTGTAAGGCCTACGTTCCTCTCACCCCCATTAGACTGATAGGTGCCCATGGGCTCGTACTTATTTTCACACCAAGTTTAGGGCCCTTATTATAGCTTAATTAACAAACAGCTCCTTTATTTTTAATCAGTGGCAGTTTAATCAATCAAACAGCATTTATTAGGTGCCTACTGTGTGCCAGTCACTGTCATTGGTGCTGGGGATTCCAAAGAATGAAACAATTCCTACTCAAAAGGAATTTACAGTCTAATGGGGAAGATAACAAATACATAAGTATATTATACATAAACATGTATAATATATGTATGTATTTGTTATATATATTTATATGTTTTTGTGTTATTTTATTTCATACTAAATATAATGCAAATATATACAAAGTAATTAAGTATGACACAGTTTAGAAGAATTACAAGCAGTTGAAAAGATCAGGAAAGGTTACATATAGAAGATGGTGCTTGAGTTACATCTTAAAGAAACATAGAGACTCCCTGAGGTAGAGGTAAGGAGCAAGTGCATTCCATGTGTGGAGGATGGCCAGTGTGAGAGCAAGGAGATGGGAAATGGAGTGTCAAGTGTGAGGAACAGAAAGAAGACCAGCTTGGCTAAAATGCCAAGGGCCAAAGCCAAGGAGGGAGGGGGAGGAGGGAGAGAAGGGAGGGAGGGAAGGGAGGGAGGGAAAGAAAGTGAGGAAGAGGAAGGAGAGAAAGAGAGGAGGGGAAAGAGGGAGGGAAAAAGGGAGGGGGAGTTTAGGGAGGGAGGGAAAGAAAGGGAGGAAGAGGAGGGAGAGAAAGAGGAGAGAAGGGAGGGAGGGAAAGAAAGGGAGGAAGAGGAGGGAGAGAAAGAG